>NW_019385375.1:77530-93330 GCF_000671375.1 Centruroides sculpturatus
ATTTTTAAGCAGTAAAATTTAATAACCTCAATTTCCCACGTTTTTTTTTTCTTTTGCATTTTTCGACGTTTGAAGGTGTTCTAAGTTGTTCTAAGTTTAGAAATGTAAATATCATGGGGAGTCATTATCTGACCGATCGTCGTACTTTCCCTCTGTTATATATAACAATCGGAAAAGTAATAAAGAAAAGTCTTTACACATTTATAAATTACAAATCCTTATTCTGTGATTTTATATACTTTGAACGAGACTCTTCATTTTCCATTTTCTCATTAAAAAACATATTACTATTGAAGTAGGCTGATTTTGCTACAGATCTATGTTATTTATAAAGTAATTTAGCGTAGTGAAAGCCCAGAGGAGAGTTGTGGCTTATATAAATCCGAAAGCAGCTTAGGAAATTATTTTTAGAAATTTACAAATGTGTCATGCTGTTGATGGCAGAAAATGCAGTAAAAAACAAACTTCTACAATATTATGATAAGCTGTTATGAACACAAATATATAAAAATTCAATAGGCACTTTACATTACTTGCAAAAAAATTAAATAATTAAATAATTTTTGAATTAAAATCGTCTGTTTCTTTACAGTGTTATTCGCAAATGCCTGAATAATCATTATTTTTAATAAAATACATCATAAATTTAACACAAAACACAGAGAAAGTGAACGTTTAAGTCTAACTTCTACATGCCACTTTCCAAACGCCCTTGTCAAACTTCTAGGATTACAAGATGGCGGCGTTCGACGTTAACGTTTGAGCAATGAAATCTTTGGCCGCAACGTTTATATTATTTTCTTGTAATCAACTGCTACTTTACAACTACAGTAGAGCATCGATTATCCGACCCTCGATCAACTGTCACATCGATTAACCGACCGCGTTCTAGTCGGCAAGCAAGGCTTAATTTTCTAATTTTTAACGATACAATAGCAACAATTATTATTTTTAAAAAATTTTTGTCAGACTTAACATCGATCAAAATTCAACCCGAAGTAGGTTAATAGCTATATACTAATATACTATACTAATAATGTATTTTTTCATATTTTTCAGTTATCCGTCTTTTCAGTTATCCAACCAACCCGAATCGAGTCGGATAATCTATGCTCTACTGTAATTAAAATTAGAGATTGCAGTGTTTATTAATTTGTTGTAATTTGTTTTTATCTAATTAATGTCTTCACAGTATTAGAAATAATAAATAAATCTGATATTTTGTACTATCGTCGTCTTAATGGATCACAATATAAATTTTGCCAAGGATTTCGTAAATCTGAGGTCCGCCTTTATGCCGGGTAACCCTCAATATGTGGCCGCATCCATTGTGGACCTGACCATCCCATCGATAGGTCTGAAATAAAACCTCATTGTTCATTGTCTAAGTTATCGTGCACAAAAAACAAATACTCAAGCTACCAACTGAGAAAAGTTTGAAACACTATAATTTACATATATAAATTTAATGTTGAAATTCGTATTTTACTTTTAGGGATGTTCTGAATGCATAACAAAGTAAAGTATTGAATTCTGGTAAATGATTTGCAAATTTTCAGATCTTCTACACCCAAAAAACATGGCAAAAAAATGTGTGTGGGGGCGTGTATTTTGGCGACTCTTCATTTAATATTGCAGAATAAATTGAACATTAAGAAACGAAATTTAGTACCGTACGTTGTGTATAAAGTGCTATTAAATTTTCGTAATAAAACATCCAGGGGTAGAGAGATATAAAATGATAATGTATAAAATCTCGAGTGGGATCAGACTTAATTAAAATTTTATATGTGGTTACATTTATAATTCATTTGTCAAATGCATTTCCACAATTAAAATTAAGCATTTCTTCACTTTATAATAATTAAAATTATAAAGAGTTTATATAACATATGGCGCTACAGATAATTTTATTTATTTATTAACATTAATAATATAGGCTATATGTCATTTTTAAAAAACATTCTCTTAACAGCCAGGAAACTTACGCAACTCGTTGTTAGATTTTTTTCTTATATAATACATGTTTTTATTTAATACAGAATACACCTAAATTCAAAGCATAATATTATATTAGTGATATTGAGCTACGTTTTCAACCATTCAGAAAGTTAAGTTAATATTAAAATCTCACGGTAATTTGTATTACTTATCATTACCTGTTCATTATCATCTGGAAGACGGACAACTTCTTTATAATCTTCAGGCTTTACTTCGATCTTCAATTTTTTCAAAACAACTTTACATTCTGCTTTTATACCATGTTTTACATCACAATTCTCTTTTACTTCTTTCTTTATATCTGTAGTGGAATTTACAAACATTCTGTGTTAAAGGATAATCTTAAAATATAAAATAAAACAGCATATTTTCATTAATTAACATAATAAGATTAAATTACGTGTTTCACTACGTCAATTAATTCCGATCACAAGTCGAAACTACCTGAGTCACGGAGAAATGGTGTGATGTGCGATAGAAATTATAATAAATATGATTACAAACTTGTTTTCGTTATTAAATAAACCAGCAACGAGTGCTTAACTTTTCCGGAAACTCTTAAAACTACGTGTGGCGCCATCTCTTATGATATTTTATTTAAAATATTTTTTAGTAAAAACTTAATTTTCAAGGTATAAATGAGTTTTATAAAAAAAAATTGTAAATGAGAAAATGAGTAAACTCGTCATTAAGTCCAACTCAACTAAAGATACNTTTGTTGTCCGATATTAACGAAGAAAAAAAATGAAAATAAATTTAAATTTGATTATCTTTTCTGCGAAACAACAGTAAAATAATTTTCATAGTTATGTGGGAAAAAAAGAGTTACAATTAATTAAAAGCACAGTTAATGCAGTATTAATTTCAGCGAGAATCCAAAGCTCATAGTTTACTTTTAACAAAATTTTGTTATATTTGTTCGATATTCTATTTATAAAACATACGAAATTGGATTAGGAACTTTCTTTTCTTTTAAAGTGTGATAACACCAGTTCCTTCAGATTCGATTGTTCAAGTGTGAGATTTTGCACCAATCAATGTCAAGTTATACCCAAGTACCTAATTGTCCGCTAATTCATTCTTTCTTGTATGAACAAGGCACGGAAATATTGTTAGAAAAACTTTTTAAACAAACTCACACTTTATATCTTTACCGTACATTGTTCTCCAAATGCTGAAACCATTAAAGTGAATGTTTCTTTACACCCGTTTTAATACAGGAAAGGGAAAAGTTGTCAGTAACCACAACTTTTGCTTACGGTCACCATTCAGTACCCAACCTTCATTTCCCCTTGCCTCTTTTCGCTTTTCTACATTTACTCGCCACTCAAAGGGGGGCGATAGGGTCAACTTCTCTGTGCTAATCAGTTCAACATTCCAAGAGAAATAATTCGAAGACGAAGAGAAATATCGCCGATTTACAAAATAATTGTGAAAACATTAAAAGGTATATTATATTTAAGTTATTATGTAAACTCTCTCTCTCTCTCTCTGTCCCCATTCGAAAGGGAAATTCGACTGTAGGATAAACCAGCAACGAGTTGCGCTACTTTCTACGTTTACATTACTTTTTCTAAAATTTTAAAATAAACTTTGTCTGACTGCGAGGAAAAATGTTACGATTTTAATGCAAGATATGTCAGTCGAACCCGAAAGGATCCATTGTCTACATATAAAAACTATGAAACAGTATGCTGTCCCGGTGTGGCAAGAGGCGCTTAATAAACAACATATTCGCCGCAAGCTTGCCTTCACCCAGAGAAAATTCACCATCAGGATATGCAAAACCTACAGAACGGCTCCTTCCAATGAACTTCTGGTCATTAGTCACTAGTAATTAGTGAGACAGTGTCTCCAGGACCCTTTATCATGCCATTAGATTTANAAGGGGAGAAGACCTATAGTAGACGCAGGAAAACGTGGATGAACAAAATATCTGAAGACCTAAGAAAAAGGGCTTTGCCAGACGAGTCATAAAAACGAGGTGGATTCTAGGAACAATATTTGTTTATCATATATCACGTGGGTTTCGTAGCTACGAACTATGACGTGAGTTGGTGACGCGCTACCTGTTGACTTCTATTAACTTTGATTGTGCACCTTTTTTTTTACTGCTACAACGAGAAGAAAAACAGTGAGTTTACTTGCCTGTCTTTGTTAGGGTTCTTTCGTACTATGGCCGACTGGTTGGACTGGTCCTACTCCAAGACGTGTTGCCATGGCAACAGTAGTGGGTCGACAGAGGGGTTGTTCTAGTAGGACAAATTTAACGGAAGAAACTCCAGTGGTGACACGTTTCCAGCACACCCGACACTTTTCAGCTATAAAATCAAGTGTTATATAGTTAATACCAGTGCCGTAACTAGGTAGGTGCGACAGGTGCACCCGCACAAGGTTCACTTGCAAGAGGAGCCCAACATGCATGTATTTGTTTTATTACTTTCCCAAACCTTATTAATTAAGGGGCCTAAATGCAAATTCCTGCACAGGACACAGGAATGGCTAGTTAGGGCACTTTTAAACGCATTTATTAATGTTGATATTAAGAAACTAAAAATGAAATATGCCTATTTAATCACATTTTTTAAATCTGAAAACTTTCTGGTTTACTTTATACTATTATAGGTAACCTGATAATTAAACGTTAAAATTAAAAAACAAAATAGAAATAAAAAAAAGGAAAATTTATAAAATAAATGAATTAAATTACGAATAAAACATGAAAATAAATTTAAATTTGATTATCTTTTCTGCGAAACAACAGTAAAATAAGTTTCATAGTTATGTGGAAAAAATAGAGTTACAATTAACTAAAGTACAATTAATGCAGTATTAATATTTAGCGAAAATCCAAAGTTCGTAATTTACTTTTAACAAAATTTTGTTATATTTGTAAAGCATACGAAATTAGATGAGAAACTTCCTTTTCTGTTAAAGTGTGATAACACCAGTTTGGCAACAGGCGCTTAATAAACAACATATTCGCCGCAAGCTTGCCTCCACCCAGAGAAAATTCACCATCAGGATATGCAAAACCTACAGAACGGCTCCTTCCAATGAACTTCTGGTCATTAGTCACTAGTAATTAGTGAGACAGTGTCTCCAGGACCCTTTATCACGTCATTAGATTTAGATTTATTTAATTTTATTTATTATTGATTGGTTATCATTTGCAGCAGTTATCTGACTTCACTTGTGTTACTAACTGGGCTAAAATTTTAAATCTGTAGAATTTCGTTATACACAGTCTGCTTGACTGTCTTTCTTTAATATCGAGAACAGAGTTACGTACGTGAAAATCGGAAATTTATCATTAGGAGGCCCAATTAAGCGTAGTCTCGTGACTTTTTAAATAAAAATATAATAAAAAATTACAGCGAATATAAACGATTTTTAAATCTGGATCACTATGAATAATTATGAATAATACAATTGAGTCGATTGCCCTATTGGAATCGTTAATACAGACAAATAAAGAGTGTCGCGTTATAATTTCATGCGAACAGAGAAAATTTGATTTAGAAGGCCCCGCCATAGAATTCTTATAGCGTCCTGTCTTTATGACGTTACGAATGTTTGGGTTAAATTTATTCTTTTATATTTATATTATTACTAATTACAGATATTTGTAGTTGGAATATAAGAAATGAAGAAATAACGATTGTGCATATGAATATATTTATTTTAATACTGTATTAAAACAATTAGTAAAAAACAAAACAAAAAGATAAACATAAACACGTAGTATAGAGTACACGTGAATATATTTATTTTAATACTGTATTAAAACAACTAGTAAAAAACAAAACAAAAAGATAAAAATAAACACGTAGTATAGAGTACGTATTAAAATATTTTAATGATGTTAATACTTTTAATTATACATTAAGTTTAAATTAAACAATACTGACATTGTCAGATTGTAATCAATAGATTAACTAAATTATTTTTTCATCAGAAAATTTCCACAAATAATTGATTATTTGCCAGAAATGCTTAATTACAGTCTTGACATCTTTCTTTAGAGATTACATACACAATACATTTATTTCCCTTTATACTAAAGTATTTGTGTTCTTAATGTTAAGTATCTTTAATACACGTTATACTTAAAATTAATAATAAAAATAAGGAAAAGTCCGTTGTTTCATATCTACTAGTACATTTATTATATTAATACAAAGTAAATATAATAATTATTTTAAAATATGTAAATTATTTCGAAGAATCACTGCTCTAAAACCTCCCGACACGTAGAAGTCTGTTCACATGTATTACATTGAAAAAGTAATTGTTTGCGGTGTCTTTCTATACATCAAAATTTTAAATGCAATTTCAGTTGAGTTTCTGTTTTAAATCTGCTTTCACCATTTCTGCAAAAATACGCTTAATTCTGACGAACGAGTTAACGAAACAACTTTTAAAATATTAATAAAATACCTTGTTACACACTTCACAAACGTAATGAAGATTGTCTTCGTTGCGAGTGGCTTCGTGAAATATTTTAATACGTGTTTTTTGGTAAAACGTCAAATGAATTTTTTACAACGAAACGGTTTTTCGTCTTAATGAATTTTCTGGTGATTAATTAAAGTGCTTTTACTTTTAAATTCTTGATTACAAATATTACACTTTTCAATGTGAATTTTCGAATGTTCTTTTAGCGTGGTTTCAGTCTTGAATGGCTTGTTACAAACATAGCATACATACATATTCTCATGTTTAGTGAGACGATGTCTTTTTAAGGCAGCTGTATTGGTGTAATCTTTTTTACATATGTCACAAACATACTTTTTTGTATCGCTATGAATAATGTTATGCTGTTCCAAACAATGTTTTGTCTTAAAATATTTGTTACACATATGACAAGAATATTTGCACTTATTGCTGTACTTACGAATATGCTGTTTTAAACTAGAACTGCGTTTAAAAATTCTATTACATACTTGACAAGTATAATCAAATTGATTATTATGAACAATTTTATGATATGTTAAATAGTGTTTTGTTTTAAAACGTTTGTTACATATGTCACAAGAATATTTGTATTCGTTGCTGTGTATACGAATATGAAAATTTAAATAAATACTGCTTTTAAAACTTTTGTTACATATTTTACAAGTATGGTTAAATTGGTTATTATGAACTACTTTATGACGTGCCAAATACTGTTTTCTTTTAAATCGTTTGTTACATACCTGACAAACATAGTTACGTTCATCAGTATGAGTTTCGTAATGCGTTTTTAAATGATCTTTCCGTTTATAACTCTTATTGCAAATATCGCATTTGAAAGGACGGTCTTCACTATGCGTTGCTTCATGCTGCAACAACACAGCTTTCCTCTTAAATTCTTTTTCACATATTTTGCAGGCATGTACTTTGTGTATTCTGTTGTGTCTTTCTAAACGGCCCTTACCATATAGAACGCGCTTACCACAAATGTCGCAACACACATTTTTCCCCTTGATATTAGATTTTTTACTATGAATAAGTTTATGCTTTGGCAAATACTGTTTTGTTTTAAAATACTTGTTACATATGTCACAGAAATATTTGTATTCGTCGCTGTGTATATAAATATGCTGTTTTAAATGACAACTTCGTTTAAAACTTTTGTTACATATATGACAAGTATGGTTAAATTTATCATTATGAACTATTTTATGACCTATCAAAGTACCTATGGTTTTAAAACGTTTGTTACATACCTGACAAACATAGTTACGTTCATCAGTATGAGTTTTCTGATGCATTTTTAAATACTCTTTCCATTTAAAACTCTTATTGCAAATATCGCATTTGTAAGGACGGTCTTCACTATGCGTTGCTTCATGACGTAGAAAAATGCACTTCCACTTAAATTTTTTACCACATGTTTTGCAGGAATAAGTTCTGTGTGTTCTCTTGTGTATTTCTAAACGGCCCTTACCATATTGAACGCGCTTATTACAAATATCATTTTTCTGCTTAATATTAGCTTTTCTACCCTTTGTTGAAGATGGCTTCACTCGATCTTCAGATGGCCGCGTACATAAATCCCGATAAGAGATTTTGTTTTGATTTCCAGTTTTATGTTTTTTCATGTGTCTTTGCAAAAGAAAACGCCACAAAAACTTCTTATTGCAAATTGTGCAGAAAAATGGTTTTTTTCCAATATGACAAAACAGATGTGTTTGTAATATGCTCTTATTTGTGAAAGTCTGTTTACATAAATCACACGTAAATTCTTGTTTAGAATGAGATGCAAACATAAACTTGAAGTATTTTCTTTTAATTTTCTCATGAATTTTATTGCAATTTTCACTGGAAGAAGCGTATTTCTTTGTTTTAATATTATATTTAAAATGTTTTTCTTTTTCTGAATTTTGCTGAATATCGTATTCCTGAATTCGCTCTTCCTGCTCCACTGAAAGTTTAAAAAAATATCATATTGAAGTACTATATATGAAGTATTATATTTCTATAAACATAATATAGCTTCAATAGTAAAATATTAGTGCTGTAGTTATATAATTGGTAGCGAATGCTCATATTTTTGTTTAAAAGCAACTCATCATTTGTTGTTTGCACTAAAAATAAAACATTTTGCATTTTACAGTCATAAACTGATTAAATCAGCTTTAGCTTTTAAATGAGTGTAAGAAATTAAATCGTTTCACTTTATCTGTTTTGTTTATTTTATTTATGTAGTTTGTTCCTGTGGTTATCATAGAAACGTTTAACAAATTGTGTGCTTTTAGAGAGGAAAAGAAATCATTAGTGTATCGGGTCGTCAAGGATGAAATTTGTGGGGAAAAAAGGCAAAGTTGGTTGATAACTTACAAATATAAAAAATTATTCCTTTCATCAAATTATGTACCCATATTGTCTATACACTTTTGCCACTTAAACGGCAGGTTGTTCAGGCCGGTGGTATAAAACCCTGGAGAACGAGAGTCAATGAATTTCTAAAAAGCCAGTTTTACAGCATTGTCGAAATTAAAATGTTTTTCTTTTAAAGAGTTGTCCAAATTGCGGATGAGGTGGTAGTCAGTGGGGGCTAGGTCTAATGAGTATGGAGGATGATGAAGATGTTCCAACTCCAATTCCTGTAGTTTTGCCACTGTCATTACACACAGCAGTGTGTAGTCTAGGCGCTCCAGCGTTATCATGCAATAAGATAGGATCGATCTGTTGACCGATCTGTTGACCAATTTAGGCCATTTTTCTTTATGTTTTTGCATCATTTCGTCTATTTGGTTGCAGTATATTTCTGCTGTGATCGATTGGCCAGATTTCATAAAATCATAATGGATCACACCTGCGCTACACAACGAAACACTCACCATCAGCTTCTTTTGATGAATATTTCGCTTTGGAGTGTGTTTTAATGATTGATCCTTGTCCAACCACTGTGCTGAACGTTCATGATTGTCATATTAGATCCAATTCTCATCACAAATGAATCACATTTATGAAGAGAAAGCAACATGAAGCAAGCTTCCAAACGCTTTTCTTTCAAACGCAAGTTTCCAAACGCTTCCAAAGATTTCGTGTGGAACCCACTTATCCAACTTTTTCACTTTACCTATTTGAGCTAAATGAGTTAATATTGTTTGTTTGCAAAACCAAACTTCAACGATAATTCATAGGCACTCTGAGATAAGCAACATTATTACCTACAAATTTCATCCTTGACGACCTAATAAATGAGAAAGCACCACAGCAAAAGTCTACGGATTTTAAGTAGAGAGGCAAAATCGGCTGATTCTTCAGATTTTTTGAATAAAAATACGATAATTTGAGCGTATGACCATAATATCTGCACAACGTTTTTCAAGAATATTTGTTGCAAATATTCTTGAGAAACATAAGTAAAGATTTGCAACGTGTTTTCTAACACGTTGCGTGTTAGAAAACACGTTGCAAATATTTACTTATGTCTTAAAATAAGTTATATTACCTTCGTTTACTTCGATTCAATACATCCTCTTTACTATCTCAGTGGATCCATGAACAAAGCAGATAACATGAATTATTATATCACAACTCATCTCATGAATTGTTATTTAGTAATTCTGATCATCCCAAAAGATTTTTATTAATTTCAAAAGTTATATTAATTTAATACATTTAGGTACTTACTTATAATTCTTAAATATCTAATCCCAGTTAAGAGTATGACAGTTGAAACTTGAATGCAGTTCTTCAGCTGCCCTCTAAATAATACTAATAAAAAAGTTTGAACAAAGTAACATGTTACTTACTTTGGATGTTCATTTCATTCCTGTTAAAATTTACTTCCGCAGTGAAAAATTCATTGTTGACAGGCTAAACAATACGCAAAACAATACATGATAACTACGAATAATCACTTATGATATATAAAGCAGTAACGAGTTGCTTAACTTTCCCGGCATTTTAAAATTTTGGTGGCTGTCTGTAATGAAACGTTTTTTAAATAAAATTTGATATTTTTAACTTTTATAGAAGACGAAAAACTGAAGTTTGAAAGTAGAGATCAGTTTTATAAAAAAAAAAAAAAAAGTTAAATGTGAATAACGAAATCATCATTAAGTCCGACCCTACTGGAGATACACACGACCTTTATTATCTCCCACCCCATTGATTTTTAAGCAGTAAAATTTAATAACCTCAATTTTTTACGATTTTTTTTCCTTTTGCATTTTTCGACGTTTGAAGGTGTTCTAAGTTGTTCTAAGTTTAGAAATGTAAATATCATGGGGAGTCATTATCTGACCGATCGTCGTACTTTTCCTCTGTTATATATAACAGTCGGAAAAGTAATAAAAAAGTCTTTACGCAATTATAAATTACAAATCCTTATTCTGTGATTTTATATACTTTGAACGAGACTCTTCATTTTCCATTTTCTCATTAAAAAACATATTACTATTGAAGTAGGCTGATTTTGCTACAGATCTATGTTATTTATAAAGTAATTTAGCGTAGTGAAAGCCCAGAGGAAAGTTGTGGCTTATATAAATCCGAAAGCAGCTTAGGAAATTATTTTTAGAAATTTACAAATGTGTCATGCTGTTGATGGCAGAAAATGCAGTAAAAAACAAACTTCTACAATATTATGATAAGCTGTTATGAACACAAATATATAAAAATTCAATAGGCACTTTACATTACTTGCAAAAAAATTAAATAATTAAATAATTTTTGAATTAAAATCGTCTGTTTCTTTACAGTGTTATTCGCAAATGCCTGAATAATCATTATTTTTAATAAAATACATCATAAATTTAACACAAAACACAGAGAAAGTGAACGTTTAAGTCTAACTTCTACATGCCACTTTCCAAACGCCCTTGTCAAACTTCTAGGATTACAAGATGGCGGCGTTCGACGTTAACGTTTCAGCAATGAAATCTTCGGCCGCAACGTTTATATTATTTTCTTGTAATCAACTGCTACTTTACAACTACAGTAGAGCATCGATTATCCGACCCTCGATCAACTGTCACATCGATTAACCGACCGCGTTCTAGTCGGCAAGCAAGGCTTAATTTTCTAATTTTTAACAATACAATAGCAACAATTATTATTTTTAAAAAATTTTTGTCAGACTTAACATCGATCAAAATTCAACCCGAAGTAGGTTAATAGCTATATACTAATATACTATACTAATAATGTATTTTTTCATATTTTTCAGTTATCCGTCTTTTCAGTTATCCAACCAACCCGAATCGAGTCGGATAATCTATGCTCTACTGTAATTAAAATTAGAGATTGCAGTGTTTATTAATTTGTTGTAATTTGTTTTTATCTAATTAATGTCTTCACAGTATTAGAAATAATAAATAAATCTGATATTTTGTACTATCGTCGTCTTAATGGATCACAATATAAATTTTGCCAAGGATTTCGTAAATCTGAGGTCCGCCTTTATGCCGGGTAACCCTCAATATGTGGCCGCATCCATTGTGGACCTGACCATCCCATCGATAGGTCTGAAATAAAACCTCATTGTTCATTGTCTAAGTTATCGTGCACAAAAAACAAATACTCAAGCTACCAACTGAGAAAAGTTTGAAACACTATAATTTACATATATAAATTTAATGTTGAAATTCGTATTTTACTTTTAGGGATGTTCTGAATGCATAACAAAGTAAAGTATTGAATTCTGGTAAATGATTTGCAAATTTTCAGATCTTCTACACCCAAAAAACATGGCAAAAAAATGTGTGTGGGGGCGTGTATTTTGGCGACTCTTCATTTAATATTGCAGAATAAATTGAACATTAAGAAACGAAATTTAGTACCGTACGTTGTGTATAAAGTGCTATTAAATTTTCGTAATAAAACATCCAGGGGTAGAGAGATATAAAATGATAATGTATAAAATCTCGAGTGGGATCAGACTTAATTAAAATTTTATATGTGGTTACATTTATAATTCATTTGTCAAATGCATTTCCACAATTAAAATTAAGCATTTCTTCACTTTATAATAATTAAAATTATAAAGAGTTTATATAACATATGGCGCTACAGATAATTTTATTTATTTATTAACATTAATAATATAGGCTATATGTCATTTTTAAAAAACATTCTCTTAACAGCCAGGAAACTTACGCAACTCGTTGTTAGATTTTTTTCTTATATAATACATGTTTTTATTTAATACAGAATACACCTAAATTCAAAGCATAATATTATATTAGTGATATTGAGCTACGTTTTCAACCATTCAGAAAGTTAAGTTAATATTAAAATCTCACGGTAATTTGTATTACTTATCATTACCTGTTCATTATCATCTGGAAGACGGACAACTTCTTTATAATCTTCATTCTTTACTTCAATCTTCAATTTTTTCAAAACAACTTTACATTCTGCTTTTATACCATGTTTTACATCACAATTCTCTTTTACTTCTTTCTTTATATCTGTAGTGGAATTTACAAACATTCTGTGTTAAAGGATAATCTTAAAATATAAAATAAAACAGCATATTTTCATTAATTAACATAATAAGATTAAATTACGTGTTTCACTACGTCAATTAATTCCGATCACAAGTCGAAACTACCTGAGTCACGGAGAAATGGTGTGATGTGCGATAGAAATTATAATAAATATGATTACAAACTTGTTTTCGTTATTAAATAAACCAGCAACGAGTGCTTAACTTTTCCGGAAACTCTTAAAACTACGTGTGGCGCCATCTCTTATGATATTTTCTTTAAAATATTTTTTAGTAAAAACTTAATTTTCAAGGTATAAATGAGTTTTATAAAAAAAAATTGTAAATGAGAAAATGAGTAAACTCGTCATTAAGTCCAACTCAACTAAAGATACACACGACCCGCATTATCTTTTTAGCCCATCGACCTTCAATCACAAAAACTTAAAAGCGTGAGTTCCCTTAATAAACAAACTTTCTTTCTAAATTTCAGAAATTTTCGACAAAAAGCTTTGTAATTATTAAACTATAAAACAAGGTTAAAGAAAATCATCGTGCCATTCAACACACCCTGACATTTATGCATACAAAAAATCCTCCAAATTTTTTAATTTTTCGACGTTTTAAGCTATCTTAAGTTAAAAAATGAAAATGTAGGGGGATTATTTTGTGACCGATTTCCCTTCTGTTATACATAACAGTCGAGAAAGTAACACTTAGTTAAAGTGTCAAATAATCACAGATTTAAAATTTTTCAAATTGAAGTACAATCATTACATTTCACAATTTATTCTCGTAAATGTTATATCACAAAGAAGTTATGTTAGTCAATCAAAGTTCGATGTTTTCCCATTTCTGGACGTTCTAACCCTCCACTAGAACAAAGATATAAAATGGTGTCAACGTTGTTAACTTTATGTCTGAAAATTCAGACGTATGTACAATGTACTGTACAGGACGTTACGTATCTACGTCACTCCTTCACACTTCGTTTCATATATAAAACATGAATGTAAATGCAATAAAAATTTTTTTCAACGCAACTAATGTATAAGTATAAAGTAAGCGTACGAGGATTTATTTTCATGTGCATTTCGGGTCAAGAAATATCCTATCCTCATGGAATTCCAACGTTTCTTAGAAGCACATATTGCTTAGTATATAGGTCAACAGATATCATTTACTGCGTGATTAATATAGTCCCTATCCAATTAGAAGTGGTTCCAGGATGCTTTGCTTAATCTTAAATAAATATTATATGCACAGGTGCTTAATAACTAAAGTAAAAAATAAGTTGGATGCAGCTAATGAGTGATATGTTGATGCATCGAGTTCGCTAATTACGAATAATTTAGTTTCATTGTGGTACCGACTCTGATAAGTAACAAAAAATTTGCATGTTATGGTTTTGTAATGCATGGTATTGAATTTCATTTAAAAAGAAACAAAATTCGGCAACTTGTTACGGAACTTTATCAGCAAAAATGTAACAATTGGTCATGGTGATGAGATTTTATGTAAAAAAATCGTTTTATATTATTAATTATTATAAAATGGCATAAGGCTGAATTTTGAAAGTATGGATGAGTTTTATTTATAGATACATAAAATCAGTACTTTAAAAACTTAGAGCCTGTGAGAAGTAACATTACATCCGAGTCTGAGCACCCATTAATGGAGAACAAACTGTTTTCAAAATATCACAGACATATATTGATAAAAAAAAATGAAATAAATATCGATAGACTTCTTCTGCATTTATTAAAAAAAATTCGCATTTATTCATATAATTGGGCTGTAATCTGTAAAAACTGAAGACCTATCAATTCTCCCTGTCGCATGTCTGTGTGTCAGTTTCTTCACGGTTGTGGATATTTTAATTAGTTAATGTATACCTAGGGGTAAAAGCAATTTTTGTAATCATTTCATTTAACATATGATTAAAAATTGCAGCCCGTCATCGTGACGATGTCATAATAAATAATTGCTCGTTTCATTGAAATCTAAAACACTAAACTGCACTTTTCAAGATTCTGTCAATTAAATTGACAATTTTAAATCTTGCTTCTTTACAGACACACTAAGGTGACATTATTCAACACTTGGCAGATTATTCACCACTTTATTCAGTTTGGTACTGAATAAAGTGGTGAATAATCTGCCAAGTGTTGAATAATGTCACCTTAGTGTGTCTGTAAAGAAGCAAGATTTAAAATTGTCAATTTAATTGACAGAATCTTGAAAAGTGCAGTTTAGTGTTTTAGATTTCAATGAAACGAGCAATTATTTATTATGACATCGTCACGATGACGGGCTGCAATTTTTAATCATATGTTAAATGAAATGATTACAAAAATTGCTTTTACCCCTAGGTATACATTAACTAATTAAAATATCCACAACCGTGAAGAAACTGACACACAGACATGCGACAGGGAGAATTGATAGGTCTTCAGTTTTTACAGATTACAGCCCAATTATATGAATAAATGCGAATTTTTTTTAATAAATGCAGAAGAAGTCTATCGATATTTATTTCATTTTTTTTTATCAATATATGTCTGTGATATTTTGAAAACAGTTTATTCTCCATTAATGGGTGCTCAGACTCGGATGTAATGTTACTTCTCACAGGCTCTAAGTTTTTAAAGTACTGATTTTATGTATCTATAAATAAAACTCATCCATACTTTCAAAATTCAGCCTTATGCCATTTTATAATAATTAATAATATAAAACGATTTTTTTACATAAAATCTCATCACCATGACCAATTGTTACATTTTTGCTGATAAAGTTCCGTAACAAGTTGCCGAATTTTGTTTCTTTTTAAATGAAATTCAATACCATGCATTACAATAACGAGGCCTAT
>NW_019385375.1:93956-161606 GCF_000671375.1 Centruroides sculpturatus
ATATGAGGTGAAAGTATACGTATTAGTTTAAGTTCTTTTTTTATATATTTTAGATGGCCCCAATTAAAAGGAAAACCTGGCACCACAGTGCCATGATACGAGCCGTGGATGCAGTACGGAGCAATCAAATAGGTTACTTAAAGGCATCAAAACAATTCGGTGTTCCTAAGGATACCCCAGAAAAGGCCGGATGGCCAAGAGGTCACGGTGACAGCCTACCGCTCTGGGGGACCCGGGATCGAATCTGGACGGGTCAAGACTGTCCAGAATCTGGGGTACCCCTAGTATCTCATAATAGGAGACCATTTACCTAAGACGTGAGTTCGGACTTTTTTCATTTTATCTAATATAACTAAAAATGTATTATGCTTAGGACTAAATAGCAATTATATTGTTAAATATATTAAATTCCCTATTCAACATTGTAATTTGTAAAGCTCCAAGTGTAATAGTTATTTTTTTATAGTCAAAAATAAAAATGGTATCTCATATTCGGCATCCTTACCTTATATTTTACCATTTCAGTCGTTTTTCTCGTCCTTAAAGCAACACTACGATCTTACGATAAAATATTTTTCACTCACCTCTAAAGGTTCCGATTTAATTGTTTTATAACACTTCACATCTGCATTAAATTTTTTCTTGAAATTCTTTAAATCAACTTCAAATTTTTCTTCGTTTCGTTCAATTGTAAAGTCCGAATAATTTGTTTCGAACTCTTGTTTTATCTTCATTTTCTCCATTTACGATATTCTCGTAAGTCAACGATCTGTATACAATCAAATAATTAATAAATTAATAAATGTTCATTCGAAATTTAGAGCAAGCAATAAGGAAAGACGAGTTAACTCATTACTACTGTTCCCGTTGTAGCAGTAAACAAGGGGTGCACTTTCAGGGTCAACGGAAGTAACTAGAATGACACGTGTCTAGCACACGTGACACTTTGCCGCTACAGAATCACTTGTTATATGATTAATAGTGTTGTTCTTAAAACGTACCTATAAATGTTTATAGTAAGAAACTGAAAATAAAATATTTAATCATATTCTTAAAACCTAGAAGCTTTACATTATAGAAGTTTTACATTATGCTAGGTACAGGGGCCTATCTAGCTTTTCGGGGCATAGGGTTTATTGAATTACAACAGGGCCCCATTTTTCTTAAAATAAGAATTTTTAAATTGGGGATTGAAATTTATTTATGATAACATCAAAGTTAGAGTTGAAATATATAGGCTATATTAATGAAATGTTAATAGAAGCGCATTAAAACTTATGATAATAATACAATTTTTGTGCCCCCTTGACACTTTTGGGCCTAGGGCTTTAGTCTTATTAGTCCCTATGTAGATTTGCTCCTGATAGTTTAATGTTAACTATCTCATAATTAAAAAATAAAATGTAAAAAAAATTAAAAAGCAGGTAAATTTATAAAATAAATAAATAAAACTTCTGAAAAATAAAAATGAATATAAATTTGGTTATCTTTTGGACGAAACGGCACTAAAATCATTTCTAATGGTTATGTGGAAAATAACGACAGTTGCAATTAATTAAAAATACAGTAGTATAATTAATTCAGAAAATTCGATGCAAAATTAATATTACATGAGGACTCAGAGTTGACAATTTACTTTTAACAACAGTTTGTTATATTTGTTCGATATTTTCTCCTATTTTTGTAAAATGAAATTAGAGGAAAAACTTCCTAATCTGTTAATGTACTGTACACCAACACTCCCTAATCCATTTTTCCTTGTGTGAGAAAGACTTGGAAATATTTTTAAGAAATGGGAGGATGGGGAGGATAATTTAGAAAATAATAATTGTGTTGAATTGACGACCGAATGTGACGTACTGTACACACAGAGGATCCTTTTAACTAGCCACCAATCATTAATAGAACTCATAGTTCAGAAGGGCCTCAACATAGGAAATTTCTTGATTTCGCTTTCTTGGCTTGGAAGTAGGATTATATTATAACAAACACATGTAACTTATGTGTAAGTCGTGTATTGTCTGCCACTTAATACATGTTTGAGAACAGTTTTAATTCATTTTAACATTGTCAATTGTAAGTTGGTTTGTTCACGATAATTATAATTTAATTTACAATATTAGTGTCTTACAAGAAAACAAATCTGCAAAGTAATTTCATTCTGTTCTCTTTTTAACAAGTTAATGTCGAAAGATAAATTGTCGTTGTCAAATCTTAACTGGTGAATTTCGTTATAGAATGTTACGGTGTTACGGAAGCGTAACTCGAGTAAAGTTCGTCAAACTGTCCACGCGGGTTTTCCCCAAGAAGTAGTCACGTGTTAGCAATAAAGGTTAGTTTCTACATTCTGGGGGGAAGCGCGCTGTCGGACGCAACAACGGGTGTTTGTAATAGTAGTTTACGGTTGGAGGCGATGTGTCGTGCTCCACGGCTCATTTAGTTCCGTTTTAGTGTTAATTATGTGGTTTTATGAATGAAAAATTACAAGTTGTGAAAGTGCACGTCAATATATATTTGGATGTGTGATGGTAGTTATCATGTTAGTGTTGTGCAGGTTTTAGAATGTGATAAAAAATTAAAAATTTTAAGTTTACTGAAATTGAAATATGAAAGAATAGTGAATTTTTATATTAAAGATTTGATGTCAGCTCAAGTAGAAAATTGTATGTAAGATTTCTTTAAATCATGGATGGATATTTGTTTCGAATGTTTTGATGATGATCTTATTTAATGTGAAATGATAACAGTTCCTTTGTCTACCATTAAAATTTTTAGTTTTTATTGCTGGTTATGCTATTCATAAAATATTACAGAAGATTTTATGTGAAAAGTGTACATCAGTAATATCCTATCAATATTTAGATAAAAAATTAGAGATTGACAGTTTACGACCTGAGCTTACATTAAGGAAATTGACAAATAAGGTCTTTCATATCCATCTGATTTATTTCTCTCTTTAATTATTGAATTATATAAGCGTTATCAATGCTTATTACAAGCTAAGTATGAAGATCAATTTCTACAATGCAAAAAACAAAGAGAATTATTTATTAAATTTTCATTTGAAAGAATAGAACTAATCGATTTAGTATTTGTCAGTGTTCCATGTATCTGTGGAACAATGCCATATTTTCTTTTCAAAAATTTTTNTTATGCTATTCATAAATTATTACAGAAGATTTTATGTGAAAAGTGTACATTAGTAATATCCTATTTAGATAGAAAAATTAGAATTTGATACTTTACAACTTGAACGTACAAGTTATATTAAGGAAATTTACAGAGATGGTCTTTCATATCCATCTGATTTATTTCTCTTTTTAACTGTTGAATTATATAAGCTTTTTCAATGTTTATTACAAGCTCAGTATGAAGATCAATTTCTACAGTGCAAAAAATAAAAAAGAATTATTTATTAAACTTTCATTTGAAAGCATTGAGCTAATTGATTTAGTATTTGTCAGTGTTCCATGTATCTGTGGAACAATGCCATATTTTCTTTTCAAAATTTTTTAAATATAATTTCAAATGTTTTTTAAAATAATTATTGTCATGCAAGAACATCGGCCTCGATAGCTATGCCTTGAAAAAAAAAGGAAATTACAAACTTACTACAAATCTATAAATTAATTACTTTAAATACTTTATCTACACATTTCCACTCACTCCCACTTATTCTCACAATAGTAATAAATTATTATATATTAACTTAGATTTCTCTGTTTTGAAATGAATTACTATCTTTNTGTAAATTAATTACTTTAAATATTTTACTTACACATTTCCACTTGCAGTTATTCTCATAATAGTATGAAAGATATGACTGGAAGAAAAAGGAAATTACAAACTTACAATAAATCTGTAAATGAATTACTTTAAATACTTTACCTACACATTTCCACTTGCACTTATTCTCATAATAGTAATAAATATTTATATACTGTATTAAGTTAGATTTCAAAATCCCACAAAAATGTTAAANTTTAATACGTTTATAACATTTAAATATTACATCGACAAATAAATTTTAAAAATAATTCTTTTGATAAAAAAATATTCGATGTAACATAAATAATCAGTAATTACCGCATTGATAACCGGCTAAGGCAGGAAATGCCAATACTATGACGTCATAATTATCACTTACAAGCACGCCTTGGATACGATGGTCTCGGTTCTACGCACACTCGGTTTATCATACATCACGTGGGTTTCGTAGCTACAAACTATGAGGTGAGTTGGTGACGTGCTACCTGTTGACTTCTATTAACTTTGAGTGTACACCCCTTGTTTAATGCTACAACGCGAACAATACCAATGAGTTTACTTGCCTGCTTTTGTTAGGATTCTTTCATATTATGGCCAACTGATCTGACTTCACAAGCGTCTAGAGCAGTGTTCCGCAACCGGTGTGCTGCGGCACACTGATGTGCCGTCACATGGTGAAAGGTGTGACGTGAACTTTTACATATTCTGTTAATTTCAAATTTTATTTATATATTTTTATCACAGTTGTTGTGNCACTCGGTTTATCATACATCACGTGGGTTTCGTAGCTACAAACTATGAGGTGAGTTGGTGACGTGCTACCTGTTGACTTCTATTAACTTTGAGTGTACACCCCTTGTTTAATGCTACAACGCGAACAATACCAATGAGTTTACTTGCCTGCTTTTGTTAGGATTCTTTCATATTATGGCCAACTGATCTGACTTCACAAGCGTCTAGAGCAGTGTTCCGCAACCGGTGTGCTGCGGCACACTGATGTGCCGTCACATGGTGAAAGGTGTGACGTGAACTTTTACATATTCTGTTAATTTCAAATTTTATTTATATATTTTTATCACAGTTGTTGTGTTTTTTATGCTGGTATTTCATTCTCTGCCGCAGCACTGAAGAAATAAGATGATATTTGTTTATTCTTTATTACAAGCCACGCATTTTTATGTATTCTAAAAAATTATATGAAAAAAAATTGCTCACAGGTGTTGATGTCTGTTTAATAACGATAATAATAGGTTAGTGGCATTACGTAATTCTATTAATCGTATCATATGGTACGTTTTTGAGAGGAATAACATTTTGGTGTGCCGTGTTGAGTCATGGGTGTGCCGCAGGTAGAAAAAGGTTGCAGAACACTGGTCTAGAGCAGGGGTCGGCAACCTGCGGCTCGCGAGCCACATGCGGCTCTTTGGATGTGAAGCTGCGGCTNCATCGAAATTTAATAGCATCAATTCCCTAAATGAAAGGAGAAAACCTAGAAAAAGACTGACGATGTAACAACGTGTTTGCCAGACGAGTGATAAAAACGAGGTGGGTTCTAGGAACAATATTTGTTTATCTTATATCACGTGGGTTTCGTAGCTACAAACTATGACGTGAGTTGGTGACGCAATACCTGTTGACTTCTATTAACTTTAAGTGTACTGTAACCCCTTGTTTACTGCTACAACGCGAATAATAGCAATGAGTTTACTTGCCTTCTTTTTTAGGGCTCTTTCATATTATGGCCAACTGTGTGACTCCACAAGCGTCTAGAGCACTGCTCTATATTACGGCGAACAGCGCAGTCGGTCGACAGACAGGTCGTTCCAGTTCGACAGATTTAAAAAGTTGAATAATTTGTAATCGGTCGGAGCAGTCGGTCATAGTGTGAAATAGGCCTTACTCGCCGTGAATTTATTGTGAATATTTATTAATTGATATCGGTTGATGACATTCTATTCACTTAAAAGAAGTGTTTCCTATTATATAAATTTTATTTATTAATTTATGTATTCAGGCAAATATAAGTTCAAACTCGACAATTTTAAAACCTGTTTAAAACAGATTGTTGACCCATACGAGAATATTGTAAACTGAGGAAATGACGATAAAAGTAGAACCAGAAAGAAATATTCAGAATTCACATTTAGTGGAGGTGGTGAAAAGTTTTAAGTTCTTTTAAAGAATTGCATACGGATTAAAAAATATCTTGTACAAGAAAATAAAATTTATACAATAGGAAACACTTACTTCTTTTACGTGAATAGACTGTCATCAACCGATATCAATTAATAAATATTCACAATAAATTCACGGCGAGTAAGGCCTATTTCACACTATGACCGACTGCTCCGACCGATTACAAATTATTCAACTTTTTAAATCTGTCGAACTGGAACGACCTGTCTGTCGACCGACTGCGCTGTTCGCCGTAATATAGAGCAGTGCTCTAGACGCTTGTGGAGTCACACAGTTGGCCATAATATGAAAGAGCCCTAAAAAAGAAGGCAAGTAAACTCATTGCTATTATTCGCGTTGTAGCAGTAAACAAGGGGTTACAGTACACTTAAAGTTAATAGAAGTCAACAGGTATTGCGTCACCAACTCACGTCATAGTTTGTAGCTACGAAACCCACGTGATATAAGATAAACAAATATTGTTCCTAGAACCCACCTCGTTTTTATCACTCGTCTGGCAAACACGTTGTTACATCGTCAGTCTTTTTCTAGGTTTTCTCCTTTCATTTAGGGAATTGATGCTATTAAATTTCGATGACTTAAGGTCGTTGAAGTGGAGAGTTAATGGAGTCGTATATATTTCCATTGGGGTGAATGCACTCATAGGGCGCGGTGACACAAACACATTTTCGCCGCACGACTGCACAAGTACCCTACTTACATTTCGGCGTATCCATACAGTATTCAAGATGGCAAACGATACCGACACTTCCGTTATCCACGTGTTTACAAATTTTGTTTCGTACGGCTCGCTTTATTTAACTAGAAGATTTTGAATGACAGATATTTTTTTGGATCGAGAAGAACTGGTGTACAAAATACGCTTATTCCTCGATGAAGATCTGTCGATGAACAATACTATTTCGACTAACATTCGTTTGGATTTTCCTTTAAATTAAATTATATGTCATTATTTTCGTAGAATTTGTGTTAAATTTATTATCTTTTCTTTATTTAATGTCATTCATCTATAAGAAGCTGACTTTTAAGGGAAATAAGTTAATTGCGCGTCAGGAAATGCCTAGAGACTAATCATATGTGGGTTGTGGCGACGAAGGCAGAGACGACAAGTGTGTTACATGTCCCGTTTATTTTAACACCAAAAGCCATTTTAAAACCAGTTTAGCCATTAAAACCCCACGTGATATTATTTTCTCACGTGACTACCAGACGAACCGTTATTGGCTGATAGAAACGCGTCATGGCGGACTTAATGACGACTTTACTCGTAAGTTTTTATAAAACTCATCCTTTAATGTTTTTTTCATTTTATAGTATTTAAAAACATTAAATATGATAAAGTCATATTTGCTAACGCTCATATTATGTATGAGCGTCAGCAAAATTTCAAATGTTGCCGAGAAAGTTGCGTGACTGGTTGCTAGTTTATTCTACTATCGAATTTTCCTTTCGAATGGAGAAAGAGAGAGAGAGTTTACAGAATAACTTAAATATAATATACCTTTAACGTTTAACAATTATTTTTTAAATCGGAGATTTAAAAAATAATTTCTGTTCGTCTTCGAATCTTTTCTTTTTCTTTTTTTTTCCTGTGTGACGGAGGTTTAGGAATTTTAGCAGCTACTCTGTCTTTCACAAATGAGGTCACCCTCACACAGGGAACTGACCTGTGTGAGGGTGACCTCATTTTTAAGCGCAGAACTCCTCCAACCTCTGCGCAAAACAGTCCAACTTCCGACACGTATCGGAAGTTGGACTGTTTGGCGCAGCAGTTTCTAAAGTGAGCGCAACGCCCCCCTGTAAATGGCTAATAAATCTATAAGAGGGTAAAAAGAAACAGGGGCCGCTCGAAGCAAAGTATTGGACGGTGACCGTAGGCAAAGGTTGGGGTCACTGACAATCTTTTTCTTAATTTTTTTAAAACGGGTGTGAAGGACATTGCTTTTAATGATTTCAAGATTTGGAGAACAATACGGTAAGGACACAAGGTGTGAATTTCATAGAAAAGTTTTTCCTAAAAATATTTTCAGGTCTTTCTCACACAAGGAAAAATGAATTAGAGGGCGTTGGTGTACATTAACAAAATAGAAAGTTTTCCTTTAATTTCGTTTTATAAAAATAGAGGAAAATATCGAACAAATATAACAAACTTTTGTTAAAAGTAAATTATAAACCCTGGGTCCTCACATAATATTAATTTTGCATCGAATTTTCTGAATTAATTATACTATTTTTAATTAATTGCAACTGTCGTTTCTTTCCGCATAACTATTAGAAATGATTTTAGTGCTGTTTCGCCCAAAAGATATTCAAATTTATATTCATTTTTATATTTTAGTAGTTTTATTTATTCATTTTATAAATTTACCTGCTTTTTAATTTTTTTAAATTTTATCTTTTAATTATAAGATAGTTCACATTGAACTATCAGGAGGAAATCTACATAGGGACTAATAAAACTAAAGCCCTGGCCCCAAAGTGTCAATGGCGTACAAAAATTGAATTATAATNTGGCCCCAAAGTGTCAAGGGCGTACAAAAATTGAATTATTATAAAAAATTTTAATACGTTTTTATTAACATTTCATAAATATATTTCAACTTTGATTTTGATGTTATTATTAATAAATTTCAATCCTTAATTTAAAAATTCTAATTTGACCAAAAACGGGGTGCTGTTGTAATCGAATAAGCCCTAGGCCCCGAAAAACCTTGATAGGCTTCTGTACCTAGTATAATGTAAACCGGAAAGCTTCTAGATTTTAAGAATATGATTAAATATTTTATTTTTTGTTTCTTACTATAAACATTTATAGGTACGTTTTAAGAACAACACTATTAGCTATATAACAAGTGATATTGTAGCGGAAAAGTGTCACGTGTTCTAGACACGTGCACAACTCCAGTTTCTTCCGTCAACCATGAAAGTGCATCCCTAATTTATTGCTACAACGGGAACAATAGTAATGAGTTTGCTTGTCTTTCCTTATTGTTTGCCCTAAATTTCGAATGAATATTAATTAATTAATTAATTCTTGGATTGAATACAGATTTCTGACATACGAGAATATCGTAAATGGAGAAAATGAAGATAAAACAAGAGTTAGAAACGAAATATTCGGACTTCACAATTGAACGAAACGAAGAAAAATTTGAAGTTGATTTAAAGAATTTCAAGAAAAAATTTAATACAGATGTGAAGTGTTATAAAACAATTAAATCAGAACCATTACAGGTGAGTGAAAAATATTTTATCTTAAGATCGTAGTGCTGCTTTAAGGACGAAAAAAAACAAGTGAGAAATAGAAAAAATATTTCTTAAAACAGTATATAATGGTTCCACGAACTTTAAACTAAGCTACGTTATTTTCGATTTCAACTAACAGTCATTTCGGCTTTTTACAATGAAATTTGACGTTTTAACCACGGTGTTCGTTCTAAAAAGGTTAATTTTTTTTTACTGACGGAATTTTGTGGTCCGACTGTCTTTAAAATTTTTTATATTGTTGTGTATACTTTAAGATGACTGGCAATTACCTGTTCCTATTATATGAAGTCACGTTGTCGTATATTTTGCTAAATATCGTAGGACATGGTGAAGATAAAGGAACGATATTCCGCAAGACAGTTTGTATATAAGGGGCATTGATGCTATTAACATTTAGTTGTGAAAGGTCAAGAGGATGAACAGATAAGAGAGTGGTCACGTGCACTGGCGCGCGGTGACACCTGATGATAGAAAAGCTGTGCCGACCCTAGATAGAATCATTGGAAGCGTTATACAACATTTTGGTGTGTAGCATCCACCAGCTCAACCGCGAGGTTGGTACTATGTGCGCATGCCCTTAATCTAGCTGCTTTACACCATTCAAATACTTTTTTCATGGAAGCTGTCCTGTATTCGACAATACGGCGCTTCCATTGGGAATAAGCATATACGAATTTATATTCGAATCTTATCATTTTTTCCAAATGTAGTTTAAAAATTCGTACTAAAATACTTAATGTGGTTATAATAAAATATCAATTATAATTAATTCAAAGTTAAAATATGAAAATAATCGCACTAGTTTATATTTTAGAAAACACAAAGAAAGAGGCGCTTCTACAGCTTCCATAGACGGCTAGACACTGGTCACGTGTCATATCCTTCCAGAGATCAGACTTAATGAAGATTTTACGTGTTACCATTTACAATGTTTTATAAACTTATCTCTATCCTAAAAATTAAGTCTATTGCTATTTTCTACTAATTAAACATATGTAAATTTTTTCAACATCTCTTAACACATGGCCATACATGTAATTCTATATATTTATTACGCTTAATAATTAGAAAGTGGTTTTCAAAATAAAATCTCATAACAGCCGGGAAAGTGACGCAACTCTTTGCTAGATTTTTTATTTCTTCGGGATCAGTAACTATAATTGTACAGTAACTATACTCTTGCTTAGACAAGTTACGCGTTATTCAGAGAAATTTTGTAGTTTGATTGAAAGTAGCTGCTATTGCTTCATTTCATGCTTAATTCTACATAATATTTTGAACGCATCTACTTTTGTACCTATAAATTTATATTTCAGGTTTGTGTAGTTTGAGTTTAGTGTATTATATTTGTAGAATCAATGATATTTAAGCTGTAAGATATGAAAATGTGTTGGAGACTTTTAACTCCAATCAGGCCTAAGCAGTAGTAGAATTCGACTCGCGATCTTTCTGATTTTCGACCAATTGCTTTGGAGATTGACAGTGATCGAGAGATTAATTATCTCAAAATAAGAAACATGAAGTTATCTCTCATCGAAAAAATCTAGAAACGAGTTGCGTAACTTTTCCGGCAAAAATCTTCAAAATTGTTTGTGGCATAATCTGTTAGGAAATTTTATTTAAAAACCTGTTTATATTATTAGTCATAATAAAATGGCAAAACCTTCATATTTTTAAACATTTTTTTGGGATTCAGGAAGTCTTAAAACGTGGAGTTTTCCAAAAGCTGAGGGTCAAATTTGACACGATTTTTATGCTTTCGCTTCTTATACGCATTAGAAGATCCGAAATTAACTTATTACAATTGCGAAAAGGAAAAGTCAATCAACGAGAAGATATTTATTGTGACATTTTCACAATGCCGGGCTGCAATTTTTCATTATACTATTATTTTATTTAACTTAAATTATATATGCTCTTCATCTGAAATAAGTAGTGTATATTATTAAACTTGGCCGTGTACATTATAAATTTCCTGTTAGTAATAGTGTCGTGACGTTTACGTATCTAACTTCTTTCAGAGGAAACTTTCTGAATCTAACTTCCGATGTGTATAGGAAGATCTTGCATAGTGAATCGATTAAATGTTCGACATGTGGTCTAGGCATACACCTATCGATCTATCTGTTGTCGAAATTAAGAAAAGACTGTCAAACAGTCGTACAGACTATGGAAAGTGGAAATTTATAAGTCTATTTTCGAATTGCTGTCCGATTCTTAATTAATAAACTATTGTTTACATATTCACATAGTATCATATGTTTTTAATTGGGCAGGAGGTTCCGATAAATTGTATACATACCTTTGCTAAAAAGAGGAATTCATGTTGTTTGAATTCAAAATTTTCGTTTGAAAGGTATTAAATAGATGACAAGCATTACTATTAAAAGAAAAGTAGTTAGTAAGCCATATTTTTAAAAAAATTATTTAGTAAGTGTATTTTTATGCTTTAGTTTAAATACTTTTTTTATTTGTTTTTCTATAAAGATCAACCAGTCTTTTAATATAACGTAATTATTTATTATTTCAGATAAATATTAAAGGTAAACCAATTTCCACAAACAATACAAACGGATCCACTATTTGGAGTCATTCTGGTTATAAAATCGAAAGAGGTAAGTCTTAATACTTTTAATATAATGAATGTAGCCTATATTCCTACTGATAAAAATAACACGTAATACAGAAATTTATATTCATATAAATGGAAATGATAACATTTGAAAAATGTTGCGAGTACGTCTTGTATAGTGAATAAGGATTTAAATAGAATTTAATATTATCAATAACATTTAATCCAGTTGACACATTTAAAATTGTCAATTCAATTGATCAGAATTTTACAATAGAAAAAACTCAAATTTAGATATTTTAGATTTTAATGAAACGAGCAATTATTTATTATGGCATCGTCACAATGCCGAGCTGCAAATGTTAATCACATTTTTAATGTATTTAATTTAAAATATATGTTCTTCATCTCAGATGAATAGTGGCTTGCCTCTTTACATTATATTTTTCCTTTGACAATGGAGTTGTGCCGGTCATTTATTAACTGTTTTCGGGAGAATAGTTTTTAATTGTACTAACGTGATTTTCGATCTTCACCAAAAGTTCGTACACAGTTAATCGATGTCTCGTTCTCCAATTCTTTCCGTATTATCTGATCTCGGATTTCATCTTCATCCGTTCTCGAGATTAAGAAAGGACTGACACACAGACAAACGACAGTGAGAATTTATAGGTCTCTAATTTTTTCATTTTACAGCCCAATTATATGATTAAATTAGAAACTTCTCAAAAACGTTCCTGGACTGAAGAAAGCTTTCAGCTAGTTGTAGAGCACGTTCGAACAGGAGGGAACTTAACAATACTTATACCGTGCTGTTACACTTACTATAAACTATTTCGTACAACTATGAAATAAATTTACTTTAGTTAAAGATATTCGAAAATTAATTTTATGCAATTATACTTGTTTTCTTATCACAATCCTTTAGGCATTTCACCGAAATACTCGGGGTGAGATGTATGAAATGTCAGACAGTGAAAAAGTCGTCATTGCAAACAGAATACATAATTATTTTTGATATACAGTACTTTAAAGTTTCATTTGAAAACATCTCAAGAATATGATATTTTCGTTAGAAGCTCCAAAACCAAATTATCGCGATAGTTTCTTTCATAAGCAAAATGTTAGACATCTCCCCACAATAATAAGCGTAGAGTCCAAACAATTAAGATGTGGGGCCGAGGGGGAAAGAAATAAAAAAAAAAACTAAGTTGACGATAATAGATGAAATATATCGTCATCGTCTCCCTTGCCGTTTGGATTGCCGAGCGGTAACAATCAACGACATGTGGAAGCAGTTGAGTCAGATATAGATGCTTTGTTTACAAACAACACAACCGTTTATTAAACACAAAAGGAGCTTACAAGATTTCCGCGATCTTGGAAGTTCAACATCGGCTGCGGTCTCTGGGTCTTCCTCTCCTTTCCAAGATAGTCCCATTTTGAAAAAGTGTCCCTTGTTCGTGAATGAACAATTCCATCACGTCTCGACGACTCCGGGACGATGCGGTCGACTTCCGTTGATGGAAAGTTGTCGATCCGAGGTCGGGAGATGGAGACGATGATTGGTGCGAGACACACACACAACAATAGATTTGTCACTTAGAACTTTCGGGAGAAGAAGCCGTCGGTCGCGTCCTTGAATTTCCGGGGTTTTATCCGTTTTCTCTCAGATTCTCCTACCGATTGGTCTCTCCTCTTCACCTGATGACAATTCGAAGCCTTTCGGGGGCGCGGGAGAGGTCAAAATCGAAGTTTAATTCGATCTCCAACCGGAGATGGTCGACAGACTTACATTCTTCTATTGTTTAAAATTCTTCTATTGTCTAGCGTCGCGTTTTCATATCAAAAGTCTATTTCTAACTGCTATATTTTTTTCTTTAAAACAAAATTATTTTAACGCGAATTTTAGTGAGGGTTTTGACCTCTCAAGAGCCTCACAAGGAGTTGAAAGTTGAAACTTGGTACAGAGTTAGGGTACGTCACGAGAGTGTACACTAAAAAGGGATTTTTCGAAATTTTTTTTCGCGGGGGAGTGAGAGAGGATTAAGTCTTATCCTAAAAAATTTAAACTACCACTGTACTATTTTAAATGCGGATTTTTTTGTTTATCCTGCGTTTTAATAAGGCATGCCACTACAATGCACATTAAGAGCTTTAAGAAATTAAGAAATTTAAATATCGTTATTCCGGTATGATAAGCAGATATCTAAACATTATCTAATTAATTTCGGAAGGGGGAGAACCTAATTCTTGCAACCGTTGAAAAAGGGGAAGATTGGCTATAATGTATTGATAATAATCTTTGCTATCGTTACTTTTTGCCCAAGCAACGCCGGGCTCGTCTGCTAGTCTATAAATAAAACTCATTTCTACTTTCAAAATTCAGCCTTTCGCCATTTTAAAATAATAATATAAAACGACTTTTTACGTAAAATCTCACAATAAATGGCCTCATAACCAATTGTAACATTTTTTCTGATAAATTCCGTAACTCTGCCAGATTTTGTTACTTTTCAAATCAAACTCAAAGTAATTATGTGCATTACACATTTTTTATTACTTATGAGTACCGGTACAACAGTGCAAATAAATTAATCATCGTTAACGAACTCGAAACATAAACATATCATTCATTAGCTCCATCCAAATTATTTTTTTATTTTAGTTATTAAGTACCTGTACATATAATATTAATTTAAGAGTAAGCAAAGCATCCTGAAACCATATCTAATTGAATAGAGACTGTATTAATCACGCAGTAAATGCTATCTGTTGATCTATGTACTAAACAATATGTGTTTCTAAGGAATGTTAAAATATTTCTTCACAGGATATTTCTTCACCCAGAATACACGTGAAAATAAATCTATGTACACTTAGTTTATACTTAAGCAAAAAAAGTTTTTATTGCATATACATTTATATATTATATATGAAACTAACTGTAACGGAGTGACACGCAGATACGTAACGCACTATACAATACATCGTACGTAAAGTTATCAACGTCGACAAATAGAATTTTCTAAGATAGTTTTTGCTAATCGAGGTCAGAATGTCCAGAAATGGGAAAACACTAGAATATCGAACTTTGATTAACATAACTTTTTTGTGATATTTTACAACATATACGAGAATAAATTGTGAAATGTAATAATTGTGCATTTCTAATTGAAAATTTTTAAATCCGTAATTATTTAACTCTTTAACTAAGTTTTTCTTTCTCGGCTGTTATATATAACAGAAGGGAAATCTGTCAAAAAATAATTCCCTTAAACATTTTCATTTTTAAAGTTAAGATAGCTTAAAACGTCGAGAAAAAAAAATGGTAATTTCTTGTATGCATAAATGTCAGGGTGTGTGGAGAAGCAAAATGATTTTCTCCAAGCTTTTTAAAGTTTAATAATTAGAGTGCTTTTTTTCGAAAATTTCTTAAATTTAGAAGGAAAGTTTGTTTATTAACGGGATTGATGCTTTTAAGTTTTTGGGATTAAAGTTCGAGGGGTTAAAGAGATAATGCGGGTCGTGTCTATATTCAGTAGGGTTGGACATAATAACGAGTTTACTCATTTTCTCATTTACAACTTTTTTTAAGTCATCTTTATCCGCAAAATCAAGCTTTTTTTTATTGTATAATAGTTAAAAATTATAAAATATTTTAAACAAAATATCATAAGAGATGGCACCAAACGTAATTTTAAATGTNCTTTTTTTAAGTCATCTTTATCCGCAAAATCAAGCTTTTTTTTATTGTATAATAGTTAAAAATTATAAAATATTTTAAACAAAATATCATAAGAGATGGCACCAAACGTAATTTTAAATGTATCTGGAAAAGTTAAGCACTCATTGCTGGTTTATTTCATAAGAAAAAAAGTTTCTAATTATATTTATTATAATTTGTCTCACACATACTTCAATTCGCCATGACTCATAGCTACTTTTCGACTTGTAATCAGAAATAAATGATGTAGTGAAATATAGAATTAAATATTGTTATGTTAATTAATGAGAATGTACTCGGTTTTATTTTATATTTCAAGTTTTTCTTAGAATTCTTTAACACAAAAACTTTGTAAATTCCACTTCAGATATCAAGAAAGAAGAAGTAAAAAGAAACTGTGATGTAAAACATGGTATAAAAACAGAATGTAAAGTTGTTTTGAAAAAATTGAAATTTGAATTAAAGACTGAAGATTGTAAAGAAGTTGTTCATCTTCCAGATGATAATGAACAGGTAATGGTGAGTAATACAAATTACCGTGAGATTTTAATTTTAACTTAACTTTCTGCATGTTTGAAAACATAGCTCAATATCACTAATATAAAATTATGCTTTGAATGAAGGTGTATTCTATATTAAATAAAAAATATGTATTATATAAGAAAAAAATTTAACAACGAGTTGGGTAAGTTTCCTGGCTGTTAAAAAATTTTATTTAAAAAATAACATTTATACAGTATTACTAATGTTAATAAAAAAGTAAAATTGTCTATGGCGCCATATGTTATAAAAACTCTCTATAATTTTAATTATTATAAAGTGAAGAAATGTGTAATTTTAATGGTAGAAATTAATTTCACGAAAAATTATAAATGTAACCACAAATAAAATATTCATTATGTTCGACACTACTGGAGATTTTGCATGTTACCATTTTTTATCTCTTTATCCCTCGACGTTTCTTTACAAAAATTTAATGCGCCTTATACACAACGTACGGTAAAAATTTCGTTTTTTTAACTCCTGTCAACTATACGGAATTATCGCAAAAACATACCAGTAAATTCTTATCGGTTGGGTTAAGTTATAAATCTACTCGTAATCGAAATATCTAGTGGGCAGGCGGCTAACAGCCCAAAACCAGTCCCGGATAGAATTGGAAGCGTTATATGTGTAGCATCAACCCAAGGTCGTAGGCTTCCACCGGCTAAACCGGGTGAGGTTGGTGCTCTGTAAAGCGCATACGCAAATCTCGCTTTTCGTAATCTAAAAATACAGGAGATTCCACTCCGCCACTAATATTCTAATACATAATAGCAATTTTTTTCCACGTGTAGTATAGAAATTTGTAATAAGACACATAATGCGGTTATAATAAAATATTGTGCGATTATTTTCATATAATTAAAATTAATATTTATTTATTTTTTAGAGAATACGATGGAAGCGGCGCTTCCAACGCTTCTAATGACGGCACGCCACTGCTCGCGTGATATTTTTTTACGCGAAAGACTAAACAATTTCTACATAAATTACACAAGATGATTAATTAATTCTAATGAAAATTTTCAATATGTATATATCAAATTATAGGTATTAAATCATCATCTGTGTAGTGACTTTCATATTACTTTTCCGGCTGCTATATAGGCCCATAACACAGGAAAAGTGTGACGATTGTTCAAAAATTGAACCCCTAAGATTTAAGGTGTCCACCTTAAAACGTCGAAAAATGCAAAAAATCCGTGGGCTTTTTCTGTATGTATGGATGTCAGTATATGTGCTTGTGTGTGTTTATGTGGAGCACGATGTTTTTTCACTCTGTTTGAAGATTAATAACTCCTGTGCTTTATGTCGAAAATTTCTGAAATTTATCAGGGAAGATTGGGTTATTAAGGGAATTGAGGCTATTAAATTTTTGTGACAAAGTCGAGGGAGCGTGGATATGGACGGATAGGATTCGTGTGTATCTCCAGTAGGGTCGGATTTAATGACTATTTTACTGATTATTACTGATTTTACTGATTTATAATCATTTAAAATATCATAATTCATTTAAAAAACGTTTTATAAAAATGGCGCCACCAAAATTTTAAATGTTGCTAGGAAAGTTAAGCAACTCGTTACTGGTTTATACGTCATAAGTGATTATTAGTACTGTAGTTGTCATGTATTGCTTTTATATTGTTTAGCCTGTCAACAATGAATTCTTCACTCCGGACGAAAACTTTAACAGGAATGAAATGAATATTCAAAGTAAGTAATATGTTACTTAGTTCAGACTTTATATTTGTATTATTTAGCAAGCAGCTGATGAAATGCATTCAAGTTTCAACTGTCATACATTTAGCTGAGATTAGATATTTGAGAGTTAATGATATAAGTAAGTAAATATTTGCGACGTGTTAGTAAATCTTAAAATCAATGTACAGATTTACTGAACACACGCTCAAATTATCGTATTCTGATTCAGAAAATCCGCCGACTTTTTCTCTTTTCTCAAAATCCGTAATCTTTTGTTATGTGGTTTCTATTCTTTTACACTTATGATTTTCCCCTCTCTCTAAAAGCACACGATTTCTGCCCGTTTTTACGAATCCCACTTGAAAAACAACTAAATAAATAATATAATTAAAAACAGATATATTGGAAAATGTAATTTTTCACATTCATTTGGGCTCACCAGTGGCCAAGCGGTTCCATTCCCTGAATATCGGGAGTTCGGTCGTGGGTACGCGCTTCGCCAGGTCCCTTAGTCTCGAGTATTTCGTGTTACATCGCGCAACGCGTTGAAGATGTCACATGGTACCATCTCTCACTCTGACGTCAAATTAGTAACCTCGAGTTAAATGAAAAACATAGGTATACTATACGTATTATACCAATTATATAATTTAAGCGCTAATATTTTAATATTGAAGCTATATTGTGTTCATTGAAATATCATCGATATTTCATTATGTCATTTTTTAAACTTTCAGTTGAGGAGGAAGAGCAAAATCAGGAATACGATATTCAGCAAAATTCAGAAAAACAAAAACATTTTAAATGTAATATCAAAACAAAGATATACGTTCCTTCGACTAGAAAACGCAATACAATTCATGATATAATTAAAAGAAAATACTTCAAGATTTTGTTTTCATCTTATTCTAAACAGGAATTTACGTGTGATTTATGTAAAAAGACTTTTACAAATAAGAGAATATTAGAAACACATCTGTTCTGTCATATTAGAAAAAAACCATTTCGCTGCACAACGTGCAATAAGAGGTTTTGCTGGCAATTTCTTTTGCGAAGACACATAAAAGAGCACAATACTGGAAATGAAAACGAAATCTCTCTTAGGAATTTACTTTTGCAGCCATCTAGGAATGAAATGAAGTCATCTCCAAGAAATGGTAAAGTTCATGCCTGCAAGATATGTGGAAAAGAATGTAAGCTTAAAAACAGTTTGTTACGTCATAAACTAACGCATAGTGAAGATCGTCCTTTCAAATGCGATATTTGCAATAAGAGTTTTAAATGTAAAAATCAGGTGAAAAAGCATCAGAAAACTCATAGTGATGAACGTAACTATTCTTGTGAAATATGTAACAAATATTTTAAAACAAAACAGTATTTGCGACAGCATAAACGTATTCATAGTAAAAAATCTAATATCAAACAGGAAAACGTGTATTGCGACATTTGTGGTAAGCGCGTTCCATATGGTAAGGGCCGTTTAGAGATACACAAGAGAATACACAAAACTTATGCCTGCAAAATATGTGGAAAAGATTTTAAGTGGAAATATATGTTGTTGCAACATCAACGAACGCATAGTGAAGACCGTCCTTTCAAATGCGATATTTGTAATATGAGCTTTAAATGGAAAGACCAAGTAAAAACTCATAAAAAAATCCATAGTGAAGAACGTCCTTTCAAATGCGATATTTGTAATAAAGCTTTCAAATGGGTAGGCCTATTAAAAAGGCATGAAAAAACACATANTATTTGTAATATGAGCTTTAAATGGAAAGACCAAGTAAAAACTCATAAAAAAATCCATAGTGAAGAACGTCCTTTCAAATGCGATATTTGTAATAAAGCTTTCAAATGGGTAGGCCTATTAAAAAGGCATGAAAAAACACATAGTGAAGAACGTCCTTTCAAATGCAATATTTGTAATAAGAGTTTTAAATGGGAATACCAACTAAAAAGCCATAACGAGACTCATACCGATGAACGTAACTATTATTGTCAGGTTTGTAACAGTTGTTTTAAAACAAAAAATCATTTAACAACTCATAAAAAAGTTCATAATAATGAATTTAACCATACTTGTCACATATGTAACAAAAGTTTTAATCGAAGTGTTTATTTAAAACAACATATTAATATACACAGCGATGAATACAAATATTCTTGTGACATATGTAACAAACATTTTAAAACAAAACACTATTTGGAAAGACATAAAGTAGTTCATAGTAATCAATTTGATTTTACTTGTCAGGTATGTAATAGAAGTTTTAAACGCAATTTTGATTTAAAACAGCATATTCGTAAGTACAGCAATAAATGCAAATATTCTTGTCATATGTGTAACAGATATTTTAAGACAAAACATTTATTGGAACAGCATAACATTATTCATAGCGATACAAAAAAGTATGTTTGTGACATATGTAAAAAAGATTACACCAATACAACTGCCTTAACCAGACATTGTCTCACTAAACATGAGAATATGTATGTATGCTATATTTGTAACAAGCCATTCAAGAGTGAAACTGCGCTAAAAGAACATTCGAAAATTCACATTGAAAAGTGTAATATTTGTAATAAAGAATTTGCAAGTAAACGCCACTTAATCAATCACCAAAAAATTCATTAAAACATAAAACAGTTTTGTTGTGACAAATGCAATACACTTTTTATCAATAATCATGTATTAATTAAAATGTCACGAAGACAATCACAAAAGAGACAATCTTCGTTACGTTTGTGAAGTATATTACAGTCGACCCCCTATAACACAATAGATACGTTTCGTTCTTTATGAATCCATTTTGTACGAGTCTTGCCAATCACAGCCCGACACGTGTGAAGTTTACAAACTACGGCTGTTTGAAAGGTTTTCTTCCATAAAATTAATCGATTTTAGAATAATTCGACTCAACATTTTTAAAATATGTATAATTTTTTGGGAATAATCCGTATAAACTATGCTATAAACAAAAAATTGTAGGATTACTTACCGAGTGTGCACCGTTCGACGTCGCCGTTGCTCAAGCTTGTTTTCGTCGCGGAGCAGCGCACCAAACGGCGGGCGATTTCTGATAAGTTAATTTTCTGCGAAAACTTCGTTGAACTTTGGAGACATCATTAATATAAACAATCTTTATGGCCGTTGAATAAGAAATGTTTCTTTTACAAGAAATGTATAAAATTACAGTACTGTATGACTTACGTTACCTAATTTACATCCTGTACAGACGATAGTAAACTCAATTTACCCGCCTAAACTCTCCGTAGCGTGGCGCTGGACGGCAGAAAGTAGTTCGGCTGCCCGATGACGTTTTACCGAATTATAGGAGATATTTTTATCATGTTTGTACGGATACCGTCGCAATTTTTTTGCCGTCTTATAGGAATCCGAACTATAGGAACCCGTGTTATAGGGGTCTACTGTACAAGAGATTTTATTTTAAAAGTCGTTTATTGAGCATTAACTCGTTCATCAGAACTAAGCGTATTTTTGTAGAAACTGTAAAAGCAGATTTTAAACAGAAACTAAATTGAAATTACATTTAAAATTTTTTTGTTTAGAAAGAAACCCCAAACAATTACCTAATCAATGTAATATATTTGAACAGCTTTTTACGTGTGGGAAAGTTTAATAATGAGATTCATTCTTACTGTGACATTTGTAAATAGAAATTTACAACAGAAATCGAATCCAAACTCATCAAGAATATGTTCATCCCACAAAAGATAAATAGCAATGCAAAATGTAAGAAGGCATTTAGAAAACGGATTGGATCAATTGGGCACATGAAAACAAATCCCAATTTACGCGTTAAGAAATGAGATATTTGTGTAAAAAATTCTCTTCAAATTACATTTTAAATATTCACGTGCGAAGTCATATTTCACAATGGAGTTGTTCTTGTGAAATGGTTGTTCTGTTGGAAATGGTAAAGATACTTAACATTATGAACAAAGTCGTATAAAGGAAAATAAATGTATTGTGTATGTTATCTTTGAAGAAAGATGTCAAGCTTTTAATTAAGCATTTTTGGCAAATAATGAATAATTTGTGAATAATAAAATATTGTAACAAATAGTCTATACTACTTGTTACTTTATTTTTTCTTGTTTCTTCTTAATTGGTTTATTACAGTATTAAAATAAATATATTTATTTGATCAAACGTTATTTCTTTCTCTTTCATATTTTAGTTACAAATATCTGTGATTAGGAATAATATAAATCTAAAAAAATAAATTTAACAAAACATATTTGAGGTGAGGTAGTAGACAAGATTACATGGCGGTGTCCTGTAACCGAGTTTATCACGGTTCTGCATTCTGGTTGGTTCAAACTTATCACGTGATATTAAAATCGTTCATATATGGGCCCGATGGCCGAGCGGTCGATGTTGTAATATACGGCCTTGAGGAACCCGAAATCGAATCTGGACGAGTCGAAATAATCCAGGAATATTTCGGTATTTGATCTTATCGGGTATGTCGATTTCTTTTTTTTCATTACCCGGCTGCCCTATTGTGGGCTTGACGGAACTTATAATGGGCTTGCAAAAAGAGGTCCTCTTAATGCTCACAAATTTGAAAGAGTTTTAAAAAATCCATAACATAAATCGCGTAGGGGAAAAGTCGGCACCTTTCTTTGTACAGCCATTTTTAGATTTATATTTACGAAAATATACCCACGGAACCGCAAGTCAGCATTTTGTATAAAAAAATTACTTTTTTTTTAAATGAAAGCAGGAAATCATCGTTCCTCTGGAAAATCACTTTATTGTGTAAAAGAAAATCAAAATATTGGTTATTGAAGACTTCGTGAAGAAGTTCACAAAATTGCCGATGATAAAGTGATTTAATTATTATTTTGTTCACAATTTGTATAACCAGGATCGAAACTAATGTTACTGTTTTTCATAATATTGTCCATAAATAATGTTATTACTTGTTTCGGAAAGGTTTGTGAACAAACAACATTTCGATGATTTCAATGTATGACATAGCGATGCTTCTTGGAGACCCTAATGCTAAAATAGACAGAGTGGTGCTTCCAACCCACTATAGGAAAGGAGACCCTGCATAAGACAGCCAATGATAATAGAGAGCGACTTGTCAACTTAGCCAGCGCTAGAAATCTAATAGAGTAGAGTTTCGAAAACTCGGCCTAATGTGGACCGAAGGGTAGCCGAGTTTGTGAAAATGCCGAGTTATCGGGAATGGGGTTAAAAAAGGATAAGTATGCGTTTTCCTCAGAAAATATTGTACTGTACTTGTATGTATTGTTTGCTTGAGAATACAACAGACAATAAACTGCCCAAATATCCTTAAACAAAGGAAAAGTACGTCCTTTATGAAGGCATAGAGCCTTTACTACATAAAATGAAAATTAATGAATTTACTTGATAAGACAGACCTCAGAAAAATACTCTATGAGACATAAAGCTGTCTATGATGAAAATTAATTATTTAAGGGTATTTTTGCCCTGCCAGTGTGTGGCCGAGTTATCTGGAGTGCCGGGTTAGCGAGTGTCGAGTTTTCGAGGCTCTACTGTAATCCATAGTACTAATTTCCCTAGAAAAGACATTCACAAACAAACATGGATATTTCCAGATGGCAAAGCTAGGAACCAAATAGAACATATACTCGTTAACTGGAGATACCGTAATAGCATAAAAACACAGTCTCAGATGAGCAGAAGTAGGAATAGATAACTTCCTGTTGAGAGCCAGTATGAAAGTAAAACTCCATGTAATGACGAAGGACAAGCAAAACCATCGTTATTCATACGATGTACATAAACTCAAAGATAATGACAATAGGCCAGAAAGAAATACCAGAAAGAAATAGGAAAAGTTTTAGAATTGAATACGATAAAAGAGATGGAAATGGACTAATCCAGGAAAGAATGTGCACATCCATCTTAGAAATAATCATAAAAACCTTAACTAGAGAATACAGACAAAAAAAAAAAAAACATGGTTTAACAGCATATGTGAAGAAGTGGTAAATAAAAAAAAAAGTAAGAATGAATTGGCGGGACAACCTAGAAGACCTACACATCAAAAACGAATAAGATGAGGCATGAAAACATTCTAAGAAGACTATTAGACAGCAGAAAAGGAAATTTCTGCTGTCTAATAGCAGAATTTTAAAGAGACAATCATTTGCAAGCAAGAGAAAACGTCATCTCGAAAAACAAAATGACCGCTACCGATTTTCCGTCGTTAACCGTGTTTATTTATTTATTCAGAAAGAAATATACGTCAAAAAGAAAACGATGCTGGGTGAGAAAAATATTAAAAATCCGTAATTATAACATTTTCTCTATTGCGTGAGAAAGTTTCCGTAGCCATCTTGAAAATAACAAGAACTACGTGACAACTAATAGGAATACGATTGGCGGCGATCGTATTCCTATTAGCCAAAAATGCTGAACAGTTTCGAACTTCAAAGCGATTCGCAAAATCGTAAAATTCGTTGGAAACGACGTCATATCTGACGTGTTATTCGCTCTGTTTTTCGCGTTCTCTAGCGAATCACGCTTAATGTGAACTAAGCTTAACTCAATACGTCACGTGTAAATTTCACAATTAAAAATTTATATAGTGAAAGTGAGCAAATTTAGAACGAAATTAATGCAGTGTTAAATGAGAAACACGCGGTAGAAACCGGTTTATTAAAATTAAAAAATAAATGGTTTATATTTCGATTTATTTTTCTTCGAAGTTAGTAGTAAATCACACAATTACAAATACGTATTAAGTTTGCCCGTGTTGGACAGACATCTCGCTTCTCTCGCCCATACACTCAACACTGTGAACTTTGACATTGTATGTTTCCGGTTACAGGTCGATCTTTTGTCTAAATTAAATACACATTAAGTAGTTATTTAAAAGTTATCTATTTTTTATTAATAATTACAAATAAACAAACAAAAAGTTTACAAAAAACATCTTAGAACTTTTAAAAGTTATGTCATTAAAAATTGATTTCATAAAGAATTCAACATTTGTTATTACAATAACTGATTGATTCTATTTTGAATATCTTGTTGGGTTACAATTTAAAAATCTGTAGACCTGTAAATTTCCACTGTCTGTCTTTCGTTAATCTCGAGAACGGAGATGTATGGATGAAATTCGAGAAACGACCTCAGACTTGGAAATCGTACAGTCCGAAGACAATGGTTAAGTATGTAACAACAACTGATGTAAACCGAATTTTTCATCATATTTTTAATTTATTTAATTTTAAATAGTCTATTTTCAATTTCAAATTAGTAGTGGCTTACTCCTGTACTTTTCTGCTAGCAATAGAATCTTGCCGTCATGTGGCTAACTATTTTCAGCGGAAACTGTTAATTAAAATAACGTGCTTCCGTCGCAATCTGGAACTGTCCATTGGTTAATCTAAGCCTATCTTGTCACGACTTCTATCTATCTTATTCGTTCTCGAGATTAAGCAAATACAGACACACTGAAAATCAGTGGAAAATAGATTAACAGTTTTTTTTTCAAATTGCAGGAAATTATTACGAACAAAATAACAGCCGCAGAAGCAATCAAAAAATCTAAACATTTCAACCTATTCTCCTGTATAATATATTTCCTATATTAGTAAAACAAATACGTATTTCACACAGAAAATTCTATTCTAAAAGATGGCTTTCCACGTGAAGTTTTAAATTAATAAACGAACAGAATTTCTTACCACAAACATCACATTTCTTAACGCCTGAATCGGTATTTATTTTCATATGTCTATTTAAATTAATTTCCTTCCGAAATGTCTTACTGCAAATTTGGCATTTATACTTTCCTCTCGGAGGATGAGCATTCTTTTGATGAGTTTGGAATTCGACTTTCGACGTATATTTCCTCTTACAAACGTCGCAACAGAAGTGTATTTGATTCTTGTAAGCGAGTAGATGTTGCTCCAAATCATAACTATTTACGTAAGTCCGTTTACAGACATTACATTGGTAAGGTAATTGTTTGGGGTGTATTTCTGAACAAGAAAATTGTAAATGCAGTTTCAGTTTAATTTCTGTTTTATATCTGCCTTTACAATGGATGCAAAAATGCTCTTTCTTTTCATGAACAGGTCGGTGCCTTAAGAAGTGAGATTTCTGGTAAAAACCCTTCTTACATACCTCACAAACGTAACGAAGATTGTCTTTATTGTGAGAACTTTGGTGACGTTTCAACGTAGAATTTGATATAAAACGTCTATTACACACCTTACAAAGATACGGTTTTATGTCATGATGAGTTCTCTGATGACGGATTAAAGAGGTTTTAGACAATAACTCCTTTTTACAGATATTACATTTTTCAATATGAGTTTTCAAATGAGCTTTCAGCATATTTTTAGTTTTAAATGATTTACTACAATATCCGCAAACAAACATATTTTGATGTTGAACAATGCGATGTCTGTCAACACTGCTTTTGCATGCAAATCCTGTTTTACATACGTCACAAAAATACTTATCACTTCTATCTTCGTGAGTTCTTTTATGTTGTCTCAAATAACGTTTTGTTTTAAAATACTTGTTACATATCTGACAACAGTACTTGTGTTCATCGGTATGTATAGCAACGTGCTCTCTTAAATGCACCTGTGATTTAAAACTTCTGTTACATATCTGACAAGAATAATTTAAGTTTTTATTATGAGTGATTTTATGATTCCTCAAAGAGCATTTTGTTTTAAAAGTTTTGTTACACACCTCACAAGAATACTTACATTGATCACTGTGAGTTTCATCATGCCTTTTTAAATGGGCTTTCGTTTTAAAGCCCTTTTCACATATATCGCATTTGAAAGGTCGATCTTCACTATGACTACGCTGGTGTTGTCTCAATGAAGGTCTCGTTTGAAATTCTTTTTTACATATCTTACAGCAATGAGATACTGGTTGGAGTGTTCTGTCATGACTTTCCAATTGGCCCTTTGTATTATGTAGCTTATCGGAAATGTCACATCGAATGGGTTTCTGTGTAGATTCTTTACGATTTTGTGATAATGAGCATAAACGAACTTTTGTACGATCCATTTTCCTTTGTTTTTCGGTGATGTGTTCTTTCATGTGTCTTCTCAATAGAAATTGCCAGGAAAATTTTTGATTGCAGGTTGTGCAGCTAAATGGTTTTTTTCCGATATGAAAGTTCAAATGCGCTTGTAGTATTTCCTTGTTTACAAAAGTCTGTTTACATAAATCACATTTGTGATTTTGTTTCGAGTGAGATGAACGCGTTACTCTGAAGTATTTCTTTTTAATATTTCCTTGAATTTTGTTGTTGTATTTTTTAATTGACGGGACGAATTTCGTCTTGTTTGCATTACACTTATTCTTCTTTTGTGTTTTCGAATTGTGTTGAATATCGTATTCTTCACAATCTTCGTACTCCTTAACTGAAATAAAAAAGTTAAATACTATAAGTATTTAATTTATTTTAAATTAAAACACAATATTTGTTATCTACTTACAAGGTTTTCTTTATATTATATTATTATTTACCAATTTTATAGATTAATAATTAATGATATAATATAAAGTTAATAGCTTAATTTTTGTTTCTTTGTAGAATCGATTACTGCTGAATTGAGCCTTTATTGGAATTCTAAATAAGTTTTATAATTTAATACTTGTGATAAATTTTCGTAGTAACTCTTGTGATTCAATGAAAAAAACAAACATTTCTTCATTTTGTTCTGTGCGTTTACTTTCCTGATTGGTGCATATAACAACCTGCATGGCGATCGTTTATAAATATGACGGCCTAAAATTTTTACATTTTTGGGCTGAGGTCCTTTAGTTAAAAAATGTAAAAATTTCATTGGGCAGCCATTGTATAGGCAGATTTAAACCAAAAATTAAAATTTAAAAATGCCTTAGAGTGGCTTCTCTAAGACATTTTAAAAATTCTTTAAATTATGTACAATAGAGGAATAAATAATTTTTAAAATGTATTAGATTGGTCACTTGGTGTGATAAACCCAAACCACTGTAGTTACATAAATCAAATACTATAATATTACAAACATTAAAACGAAAACCATATAAAGGGTTTGGTTATTTCAGCCTACCAATATGACGTTTATCGCCATACTCGGACAGTACGAAATGGCACAATTCAAAGTAATCAAAAAGTTTAAAATATATTTATAATTTATAAGATAATATATTTTTTCTTAATGTTAACTCAAAGAAATTGTGTCATTCACAGTTGAATATCAAACGGTAATCTGCCAATCAATTAAATTTCTCGAATAATAGACCAAATATTTAAACCCAGCATCCTCGAAAACAACTTTAAATCAAATTTTTTGCAGCCCGGTAACCTTATATGATATAATTTTCCTATTCGAATGCCACATTACTGCTAGTTCGATAGAAAGAGGACATATTGCAGAAGAGAGTCGAAATTAATTCTACCAAGAGTAGATCTTGACCTCCTCCCGGAAGAAAGGATGGCCAACGACTACTCATTAATAAAGGTCTACTATTAATATGTGAAAGCTGATCCGTGTTGTATGGGTTGTGATGACTCCTNAATTCAATTATCTGTTATTGATAATTTAAAGCGTTAAAGGTATACGTATGGATGTCACACCAAGTGATCAATCTAACACATCTGTAAAAATACGAGAATAATTGCTTTTATGTGATAATAATTTTTTAAAAATTTTGTCAACAGATTGTATAATCTATGCGGGAATCTCGTAAATATTGCGATTATGGAAAAATTATAGACCTATAAATTCCCACTGTCTTCCCTTATCTATCCGTCTTACCATTGTATTGCTAACAGGAACAATATAATGTACGAAACCAAAACACTATATTCCATGCAGGCAATTGCTATGAGCTACATTTTTTTAAACTCTTTCCGACGTGTGGGCACTAAGAGTGCCTCTTTTAGCAATCCTACTATAGGGTCGGCCAGGCCCACAATGGGGCGGCTGAGTAGTGAAGGACAAGATCCGACATATCCAGTTTTCAGGGAGGTTTATTTATTAAGGAGATTGATACTATTAAATTGTTGTGGTTAAAAATCGACGATGGTTCGACCGAAATTATAAATGTCGCAAAGCGCTAATATTAGGCCTATATGTAAAATACTTATCTTAAAACGAGCATTTAACAAATAAACTTGTAACATGTTACTTACTTTGTACGTTCGGTTCATTCCTGTTAGAATTACTGTCGGGAATGAAGAATTCGTTCTTGACAGGCTGAAGAATATAGAAATAAGACCCAAAAGATGTAATACATTAAAATAATTATGTATATCATAAATGTGTTGTTATGTATTAGAAAATTGACTTAAAACTAAATTATTTCTCACATGTATCGTAGAAATTATTTATTTTTCTTTTCGGTTTGGTTTACGGTTGTATACGGCAATGCGACGTGAGGACAATAGAGAGGTTGAGGCGCACGTTTTAAACGTGTAAACGTGTACGTGTGACGTTCGGCGCCGCTTTCCCGTAAGCCTAAAAGTTTGACAATGGTGTTTGGATAGTCGGTGGAATCACGCTCGACAGTCCATACACCATCGTCAAACTTTTAGGCTACGGGAAAGCGGCGCCGAACGTCACACGTACACGTTTACACGTTTAAAACGTGCGCCTCAACCTCTCTAATCTGCTAAAGGGGAGTGCTTCATAATGAAAACTGGCATCTATCTTGGTGTTAAAAACGTGAAGTAACCCGAAAACTCTACATAGCCAGCCCATTGACCAGGCACGAACCCACAATCAACAGTGTTCAGTGATTTTATCCACTGGGCAACATTTTAGACCAGGGAATTCCAACTTGTGTTCCGCCGAACCCTAGGGTTCCGCAAATAAAAATTTGGGGTTCCATGTTAAAATCCGTTGATCCTAGTGACGTATGAATGTGCCAGTGCAGATTTGGGATAAGGTGTAATTGTTCTAATCCGGGATATTCCTTGTATGGCAATACAAGAACTCCATTCGAGACTATACACGTGCAATGCGATAAAAAGCACATCTTAGACTATACGTGCATAGCTTGATAAACAGTGGGAACCGATTTATCGGTAACAGAACGAACTGAAATCATGATATAATGTTAGTAAAGCTAATGGAAACCATATAAGCAGTAAAACATGAAATAAAGTTACTTTTATCGTGAAAAAAAAATAGTAAAATAAACCATAAAATTAACGCCGTTGTTTAATAGAAAATACACCTAAATTTACAGTAATATTGTATAAAATTGTTTATAGTTGTCTTCCGTTTTAATAATAAACAAAAAATAATATGCAAATTTTACTTATAATGCCTGTAAAATATATGGAAGTTTGTGTCACTTACCTTTAAATCTTCGTATTTATATGGGAGATGAACTCGTTTACAATCATCAGTTTTTACTTTAAAATTCAATCTTTTTAAAACAACCTTACATTCTGATTTTATGCCTAGTTTAATGTCACATTTCTCCTCTTTTATTTCTTCTTTCTTACAATCTGTATTAGAATTTACAAAGTGATTTTGTTTTAAAAATTTTAAGCAAACAATTAAATAACAAATAAATAAATAAAACTGATTTAAGTTCTAATAATTTAAAATGTCAAAACGCTTTCTCTTCGCTCCTCGACTTTAAACTATCAAAAATTTAATACCAAAAAGAAAGAGGCCTTATAATAGTTACGTGTCATAACACTTAACTGACCTCGTATTGTCTTCGTCGTAGATGTTTGGGGTGAAATTTGAAAAAAAAAATGTACACTTATAAATTCACTAATAAAGCCTTTTATAAGAAAAACATTTTAGTTATACATTATATTTGTTCCTTAATGAATCCAATCTGATATAGGCCTATGTATTGGATATTATAAATAATGATAAGATTTTCCTGTTGGCAATTCAATATAAGACTTGGACAATTGGTACAGTACAATCCTTGATTCGAACAAGTTATCTAAATTGCTCCATTTATTAAATATTAATAATTTCTTATCATTTTAAGTGAAATAAATAAACTAGTTTAATTAGAATAAAATTGTAAAAAAAAGTATATAACAAAAGTTACTAACATATTAGATTGTCTGTAGTAGATATGGGTAAGAATAGGTTACTAATTATTTTACATTATAAGTAAAAAGAATTTAAATATAGATATTTACTTAATAGATGTCTCAAAACNACTAATTATTTTAATTTAACAAAAGTTAATAACATATTGGATTGTCTATAGTAGATATTGGTAAGAATAGGCTACTAATTATTTTAATTTAACAAAAGTTAATAACATATTGGATTGTCTATAGTAGATATGGGTAAGAATAGGTTACTAATTATTTTACATTATAAGTAAAAAGAACTTAAATATAGATATTTACAGTCGACCCCCCTATAAGATATAGATACGTTCCAATTTATTAGGAATCCGATTTCTTACAAGTCGTTCCAATCACAGCCCGACACGTGTCAAGTTTACGGACTATGGCTGATTGAAAGGTTTTCTTCCGTAAAATTAATCGATTCTACACTAATCCGACTCAACATTTCCAAAATACGTATATTTTTTCGTAGTTTTATAGGAATCGTAATTATAGGGACCGTAATTATAGGGGGGTCGACTGTACTTAATAAATGCCTCAAAGCTGCTGTGTGACTGGCAGTAAATGCAATTACTCATCTACAGAGCACACAGCAGTTCTTCTTTCCCTAAAAGTCCAGAAATAATTAGTAAGTAAATTAAAGCTTTACCACGTAATGACTTTTTCCTTCTAAAATCAGTGTTGTGTGTATTAAACATTGTGATTTTGAATTTATCATCAAAGAATATAAAGTAAAAAGAGATGATGGGTCATGACTAAAAGTTTTTAGATTCAGACCAAAACTAACTGAAGATGCCTATCCTCGACTCAGCGTAGAACTCTCCCCACGTTCGTCAAGACGATCCACGACATCCGGACATCAATCAACATTCGACCAATCAATACGATTATTTAGCATATGTAAACTGTCTCTTTCTGCTAGGGACCAGTTACGATAGTACCCTTTAAGCTATATAAAGCTTTATCAATTATATTACGTCATATAGAAGCTATGACGGAAATCCTATATGTTATCCTATGTAGCCTATATCTATTTGTAAATAGTTTAAATAAACGAATTTTTGTTTACGTTAAATCTGTAGTTGAGCACATTCCTACAAACACGCTGTCTCTCGAATATCTTCCATCCCGAATCCGAACGCTCGAGAAAGAGCAAAACGCTCACTTGGAGCAACAACGGTGTCAGTCCTGACGTACGCATCGCCAACTTGATGCCGACCCTTCGGTCACGGCTATTAACTTAATATTTATGTGAGATAAGCCGGGCGCTATAGGGGATGTGCCCTATTAACCACGTAATCGGCATGGGTTGTTAAAACCCGACCTCGGTGTCGTTAAGTGGTGATAGGAGGGCAAAAGCGAGTGGGGAGGTGGAGGGGTAAATTGACAGGTTTCCGGGTCTTCAAAGAAAACAGAGGACAGGGTAACATAACAAAATAAAGGTTTAATGAATATAACTAACTATAAAATATAAGACGATATACAAAGCTAAACACATTTATATATATATAGGTAATATAGAATTAAATGCGTTTACAATAATTCGTAATACAACTTGGCTACTCTATAGCAGCCATGCCTATTGCCGGAGAGAGAGAGAGAGTTCTCAGGCCGTTCATAATTGCCTCTATGTGTGGATGGACAGCTATATGCGACGATCAGTTCGGTTATAGAAGTAAAGTTTTCAATGTCATCTATCGTCGTGTTCTCAGACTTGATCGAACGGAAGACTGAAATGGACACTAGCTCAAGAATAACATCCTGTGTCGATCGACTCGAGCTTCCGGTGGCTGTCGATTTTATAGCATTATTGAGGGAAAGGGGTCACGAGATCGTCCTTTGTTGACGATGACTTACATTCTTTGACACCTAAGTGTCAACTTTCTCACTGGATTGTTGATACAAACGATGACATCCGATCCGATACTCTGCACGGAGAGTTTTCTCTGTCGGCGGATGTTTACAATCAACTTTCGAAAAAACTAATTTTTAACAGTTTTTTAAGCGAGTTCGCGCCCAAAAATCCGCGGGCCCACATTTATATAAATATGAATTTATTTATATTTACGCTTTAACTGTTCTTCTAATAACTATAAACATATTTTTATAGTGTTAAAAGTACAAAGCCTCTTACCGATTTCACTATTAAAACCAGAAATACTCCAAATATTAGAATTGTTTGTGTTATTTCTTGAATTTAAATTTTCATAAGTACTTATCTGAAACGATACAAAAATTATGCTACATTATCACAGAATTGTGTATAATTTTACAAAAGAATAAATCAAAAAATATTTAAACAGAAATAGAAAATACCGTTTGATCGATAAATTCCTTCAAAATAATCATATTTGATCTCTATTACCTGTGATTGTTTTATTCTAAAAATTCGTTTACTTGATTAAAATCTGGAGCATTTTCATTCCAAATGAATAGGTGAAAAAGACAATTTCTAATTTATTAATTAAACGTCAAAATACATCATCTCACTCTTTCTAGATATAAAATATTGAATTCTTTCTCTATTAAAATTGCATTTATTCATTCAAAAGGCTCCAAAATAGAAAAATTTAAATAAATTCTTATTTAGTTAGTCTCCCACCCCATTCATATGATATAAAACATACAAAATATCCATTTCGACTCGTTCTTATTAACTATTTAATCGTATTTTTTGTTATTTGTAATTAGAATAAGTTCAGCTCTGGCTTACAATGAATGTGACATTTAGGAGCTGTTCATAAATTACCTCCGCATTTTTTTCACATTTTTACTTTCCCTTCCCCATTGTTCCAGTTTCTCCAAGTTTCCGTAACCCCTTCTCCTGTCTTCGGACGTTCAACAAGACTCCACCCTTTTTAAAAACCTTCATAACTTTACGAAGGATAAATACAGTAAGTAGAAACAAACCATACAATAAAATGCATAAACTGTACAAAATTTAACGAAATAAACGAACGTTTACTAAAGTTCAACTCCTTCCTTCCCCTTCACTTCCCGAAGGGAAATGTTTGAAGTTAACACTTAACACGGGGTCAACTAATTGAAATTTGCCCTGGTCCCATTAATATATAACGCGCCGCTGTTGATTTGTGTATTTTAATGATTCCAATAAGATATTAGATAATCAACTCAATTGTATTATTTAAGTAATCAACACAATTAATTCTATTATTTATAATTATTCGTAGTAATCTAGATTTAAAAATCGTTAATATTGGCTGCAATTTTTAATCATATTTTTATTTAAAAATCACGTAACTACGGTTAATCGACTTTCCGTTCGATAACTTCGATTTTCACCTACATAACTCTGTTCTCGAGGTTAAAGAAAGACAGACGAGCAGACTGTCTACAGGGAGATTCTACAGATTTAAAATTTAAAAGTTTTAGCTCAGTTAATATCACAAGTAAAGTCAGGTAACTGCTGCAAATGATAACCAATAAATAGTAACGAAAATTAAATAAATCTAAATCTAATAAAGGGTCCTGGAGACACTGTCTCACTAATTACTGTTTGATAGTTTTTATATGTTGACGTGATGGATTCTTTTGGGTTCAGTTGACTTCTCTTACCACAAAATCGTAATATTTTCCCTCGTAGTCATGAATTTAAGTAGACAAAGTTTATTTTAAAATTTTGGAAGGAATAATGTAAACGTAGAAAGTTTGCAAGTGACGCTTTAAACAACACTAGAGTCGTATACAAAAGTACATTTTACTCACCTGTACATTTTTATATTCTGAAGATTCTGATTTAATTCTTCTACATAACTTTTTGTTATCCGTATTAAATTCTTTCTTGCAATTCTTTAAAACTTGAAACTTTTCATCACCTCGGTTAAATGTAAATTCTGAATATTCATTTTCTGGCTCTACTTTTATTTTCATTTTCACAATTTAGGATATTCTCGTATGTCAAAAATCTGCTTTTAATGAAAGACTTTAAACCGTCGAGTTTGAATTTACGTTCGTTTACAAAAATAAATAAAATTTATACAATATGAAACACTTACCTGTCCTAGTTGAATATGTATCATCAATCAAGATCAATTAGTAAATATCCATATTAATTTTACTCGAATTTTAGAGCGAGTAACAAAGACAGAGAAATAAACTCACTCAGTGCTATTGTTCGTGTTGTAGCAGTTAAGAAAGTCAAGCACACTCAAGGTTAATAATAGAAGAAAGTCCAAGGGTAGCACGTCACCAACTCACGTGATAGTTTGTAGCAACGAAACCCACGTGATATATGGTAAAGAAATGTTTCTAGAACCATCTTCTAGAACCATTGTCATCTGGCAAATGCCGTTATTACATCGTCAATCCCTTCACTTAGGTCTTCAGCTATTTTATTCATCTACCTCTCTTTCGATCTTATTCCTTCCATTAGGTGCATTCATGCTATTAAATTTCGATGGTTAAAGATAGACGGGGTTGAGAGTTAATGGGGATCGTATGTATCTCCATTGGGGTCGGGATTTAATGACGATTGTACTCGTTATTAGCAATTGTAATTTTTTGTATAAAACTCATCCCTACTCTTAAAATTATCAAAATTTTGTTTTCGGGAAAGTTGCATAACTCGTTGCTGGTTTATTTTAATATCGAATTTTCCTATCGAATGGAGATAGAAAAAGAACGTGTGTACATAAAAAATTAAATATAATATACCTGTTAATGTTTTTACAATTATTTTTAAATAAGCGGTTTTTCCTTTGTTTTTGAATTTCTTTCCCTTTTTTCCTTTATGTGCGTCGGAAGTTTAGGAATTTTGGCGGCTGTCTCTTCTACACGGGCAATAATTATTACCAGGGAGAATCCAGGGACGTGCCCTATGTCGGGTGACCCCATTTTTAAGCGCAGAACTTCTCCAATTATGACTGGTAAATCTAGAAAAGTGAAAAGAAGAAAGTACGCGACAGGGGGACTGGAAGTTGGGTGACCGTAGAGGTCACTGACAAGCTCTTTATTTAAAACACGTGTGAAGAAAAATTGCCTTTAATATTTTTCAGATTTGGAGAACAATTACAGTAAGGACACAGAAGTGTGAGTTTCTTACAATAAGTTTCTATAACAGTAAGTTTCTAAAACAGTTTTTCGGCGTTGGGTATAACTTTATTGATTACGGGGGGAGGTGGATCGAAAAACTTTAGGAATCACTAGTTTAGGAACATACTAGCTGAATGTCTGCTTGCAAAGAGAATGTTCGGAAAGTTATTTTGGCACCTCATAAAATTTTGCAGCTTTCTTCGGCCCTATTTTCTTGTACCTTACCATTCTCAATACCTCTTTCACACTTTTACAAACACTATTACATGGTTTGAATTTGTGCGTAATACGGAAGCCCAAAGGAGTCGTGTTATTGAAAGCACCAATGGGTCGCCATATTGAAAGCACCAATGGGATCTATATTTCACACATCGTCATTTTGAATTAACTTAATTTCTGTCGACACCGAACTTTAATAACGTAAACATCAGACAGATTAACATGTATTTCTAGGCTCTAGAACGGGACACATGCACCACAATCGATATTCAATCAAACAATTAATTAATTAATTAATGTTTATTCGGGATTTAAAGCAAGTCATAAAAAAAGACGAGTAAACTATTACTATTGTTCCCGTTGTAGCAGCAACAAAGGATGCACCCTGAAGAAACTCGGTAGTGACACCTGTCCAGCACACGTGACAGTTTGCGGCTATAAAATCACATGTTATATGGTTAATAAATATATCGTTTTTAAAACGCACCTATGATTGTATATAGGCCTATTTAATCGTGTTTTTAAAATGTAAAAAGTCCAACTTCGGTCACGTGTTGCTAGAGTAACGGTCTTGTTTTGACAGTTGTAATTTAAGGAGTCATGCGCGTAAGAAAAAGGTTACCTTCATACAGGGCAGTTCCCTTGACTATCCATCGTAGAAATTGTTGTCTGAGTAGAAGAGAGACAGTATAGTCGTAAAAATTTGTAAACCTCAGACGTACATACAGGAAAAAAAAGAGGATAAAATTCGAAAAAAAATATCGTCGATTTAAAGATAATTGTGAAAACATTAAGAAGTATGTTATATTTAACTTATTATGTTAACTCTATCTCCATTCAAAAGGTTAAAGTAGGATAAACCAGCAACGAGTTTCACAATTTTCCCGGAAACATTTACATTTCTGTTGGCACCATCTGTTATTATATTTTAATAAAAATGTTTATATTTTTAAATATTATAAAATGGTAAAAACAACAACTTTGAGGGAATAAGTATCATAAAAGGAATTACAAATGCTAATAACAAGTAAAATCGTTATTAAGGCCGATCCTGCCGGAGATACACACTACTCCCATTAACTTCTCATCCCCTTGACTTTTAACTACCAAAATTTAACAGCCTCAGTACACCTAATAAACAAACCACCCTGCAAAATTTCAGAAATTTCTAACAAAAATCTTAGAAGTTATTATTCTTCAAATAGAATAAACAAAATCGTGCGAACCCCTCCTCCACACACAGTACATACAGAAATTACCCCCGAATTTTTTTTTGCATTTTGCTGCATTTCAAAGTGCTCTAGATCCGAAAGTGTAAAAATCTGGGACTCATTTTTTGCCTCATCGTCATAGTTTCTTTCTGTTATAACAACCGAAAAAGTAACTGATTAATTAAGATAAGAACTACATATTAACAAATTATGCTCAGGTCCTACATTATTGTTAAAATGATGCAGTTTCTTTTTTATTATAAACATCCATAAACAGTGTGAAAGAAACAAAAAACAGAAAACTAGAGCTTTTTCTCTTCCAACAAACTGTATGGAAAGGGACACATAATAAATCCCGTGTGGAAAATTTCTGAAATTCTTATTGATTAGAGGAATTGATGCTGTTAAATTTTAGTGATTGAAAATCGAAACAGTGGAGAGATAACTGGGGTCGATTCACTGCTGTGTAATATATTTAAATAACGGAAGTTGTAATAATTGTTGTAATTTCTAAAATTTAATTTTACCGTAATAATCACTGTAATAATCGAATTTATACCAATTTATAGAAATGTAACATCTGATAAGGGGTGCAAGTTACACAAAAATATCGCACCCGAAATGCATAGTGAATAAAGAATAACGAAGATAACACTCAGAACACAAAACGACTTCCAACAACTTAACACTTCGTTTAGTAATAACAATCCACGAACCCTTTTTGTACAAGTGTTATGTCCTTAACTAACTCCACAAACGCTTTCGACCTCCACCGAGGTCTGCTTCGGGTGGTGACTAACCGTGCTTCCTTCTGACCGTCGTAACGATGTCGCCAGAGATGTAAATAATTGTGTGTGTCGGGTTTCACCCCTCCGACTGTCCCTGTTCGAAATCCTCGAACAAATACCTCCACGCCTCCGCGATCGTTTCACCCTCTGTGAAGTTGATGCAGGTGCCCCCACAGTTAGCTTTATGAATCTCCCAGGCCTCCAGGTGACGGATGTGATCAGTTCGGAACGCTTGTCTGATTAGTCTGGTATTCTGGAAGTCCGCCCGTATTTCAACGTAGGTCGATAAGGCCGGTGGTGTGCCTGTTATTTTTAATATCTGCTTGATGTTCTCGTATCAGTTTTTGTGTTGAGCGGATGGTGGAGCCAATGTAAACCAAGTCTCTGTGGAATCTGTCGTACCTGATGGGAATGGAGTATACACTTGGGCCCTGCTGAGATCCATCGCGTCCTTGGCGTTACGCAGCAGGTCGTAAACAGTGCCGGTTCTCATGTACGTGATCCTCGCGCGTTACGGCAAGCCCTGTATGGGGGTCTAAATGTTGGTTGAACTTGACGACCGCGCGCCTAACGTTCTTATCGGGTTGGTGGTTGTCGTCCGGCGAAGGCAAAGGATTGTCGCTGCGGCGTAGGGGACGGTGGGCGTAGGCACTGCTAAACCGTGCACCATGCCTTTACTGTAGCCATGCTCAACGGCAATTTTTTTAATGTGTCGTTGCTCTAACCGTGTGTCGCGATCGTTTGTGTGGTGAGCGAAGGCCCGATTGGTAAGGGCGCGGAAGGCCGCAATTTTTTAGATAAAGTGGTCGGAGGAGTTCGCGGGGATGAAAAGTGGGAGTTGGCCCGGTTTACGGTAAACGCTCGTTTCTATATTACCATCCCCTGAGACGTATGTTAAAATCTAAAAAATGTGCACTCGAGTTGCTAACCTGATCTAAGCTGAGGGTGAGGCCGTAAGCATTGTCGTTCATGCACGACAAAAAATCGTCGAGATGCGGTGTGGTTTTCCAAAGTATAAAGATGTCATCCATGTAGCTTTGGTATAGACTAATGTATGGTAAGAATTAGGACAACACCCTCTCCTCCAACTGTCGCACCACTAGCTCGCAAAGCCCGCTCCCCCGAAAGCGAGCTGCCCATGGGCACACCTCGTCTTTGTAAATAAGTGGCGTTGTTGAACTGGAAAACCGAGGTGTAGCACATTAGATGTGCCAGCTCTAATATCTGCTGACGGTGCCGGAGCGCATCATTCTCACGAAGTAGAAGGTCCCTAAGCGCGCAGAAGCATGGCTGCAGACGTATGGAAGGGAAAAGGGACACGAAATCCAAGACCGTGATGTGCGGGTCGTCGCCTACATCGACCCGCCGTAACAAGTGAACAAAAGCAGCGGAATTGGTGGTAGAAAACTTACAACCCTTCAAACGCTCAGCGGCAATGCTGTGAACGGCTTTTTTTTTTTTTTTTTTTGGTGACCTAGCTTTATCCAGAACTGGCTTAAGTGAAGGGGTCTGTTTCTGCGTTTTGGCGAATGCGAACAGCCTCGGAATGTCGGGAGAGACGACGACCGCCTTGCCCAACCCCCATTTTTATGGTAAAGGAAGTGCGGGTAAATCTAGAAACACGAGACTGTAGCTTATCTATATAGCCGGGATCGATTGGTTCGCAGTCAGTGTCGTCCATATACCGTTGCATGAGAGACCTGTAGGTGGCTTCCTTTAATAAAACGAGAGATTTATTTTTATTAACTTTGAGGACTATGATGTGCTCGTCCGCCAGCCATTTCCTTTTAATTAAAGTTTATTTAGATTCACAAATGGTTACATTATATCACACCAGGCAATTTGGTGTGATAGATACAAAGCATCAATTACAGAATTAAACAGTGATCACGTAATTGCCGCTTTACCCAATAAAAGAAAAAGGAAATATATATACATGTATTTACATAGGTGGGTGTTGCGGTTGTACATAGCAAACAAGTGTGGCAGTATTATATAATATAATAGAAGGGTTCATACGTACAAGTTACCTCTTAATAGCAAATCATAACATTATTAACAACATTTCTTTTGTAGCATGGGCAGACGACAATTATAGGATAAAAAGTGACTGAGGTTTACATAAGTGATGATCCGATGATTGCGAGCAGTCCAGCAAATAAACCACGGTGCCACATGGTAAATAAGAGGAGGAGCCCGTTAGGTCCAGTNTCAATTTTTTAAAGAAACATTTAAAACAAATTGACCTTTTAAAAGAGTATAAAGAAAAATTGATATAATACATTATTACTTAGAAAAGAATACAGTTAAAAATACAATATTTTGTCTGATTCTATTTTAGTTTAACCTAAAATAGATATCATCGAAATAATCATCGAAGAAAAAATAAATCGTTGCTAATTTTATACTTTGAGTTTTATTGAAAAACTAATAATAATACACAAACTACAATAATTACATTTCAATTTCTATTTATTTTTTTATTTATTGTTAATTAATTAATTAATGTTTGATTTTACAATATGTTGGAATAATGTCAATTTTAGTTTATTCTATTGATAGACTAACGCAATGTGATTTTCTCTTTTCTAAGAAACTAGTAGCGGATATTCGTTGAATGGGTTATATATATAGATGGACGAACAAAATTGAAGGGCAAAGATAGTACTTTGAGAAAATATAAAAGATTGAGCAATAACGATCGTATGACGTAATTATACAATTAAAATGAAATGCTACTGTTTTTCGAAACCCGATAGAATTGATACTGAAAATCTATTACTATGCTAGAAATATAGTATTTACTACGCTACTTTATTATTAATAACTACACCATTACATTACATATCTAGTTACTAAAAGCAACTTACGTAAGTTAATTTATAACATTGACAGCAAAAATTTATTGCTTAAGACAATCCAATCAACCGAATTTATTCCTGCTTCTATTCACGTGTTAGGTACGTGCGCTAAACTCAAAAAAAACTACACCAAGCGAGCCGTTAATGAAGTGCAAACCCGAGACCAACTTTCAATGTTCGGTTGTTTTATCCAATATACCACCAGTTAGCTTCGTATGAACTGATTCGAATGACGAAATATACACAGTAGATTATACATTTATTATGCAGTTTCGTTCTAAAAGATATTCTTTTAGCAAACAGTAGCATAAGTTTAATGTCGCAAGTTGAGATCTCTACCCTGCAGATAATAAAAAATTTAACTGTGCTCAGTTTAACACATAAGCTGTCAGAGTATATTTGTATTTATTAATTCTAAGCCGGTTTATTAGTTTTTTTTTTTAATTTTTGCTGTTATGTTTGTTTTGCATGTCACAGAATTTAAATAATCAATATGTATTTCTGGAAGCCAAACGAAATGCTGAACTATCTGGATATAGGCTTGATGCCGGTATTAACAGCTGCTATGTACAAGTAAAGTTATAATTTATCACCTGCAATTACAGTTGCTTAATAAAGGTTTTCGATTATTTTCATAGACTGATATTTGACAGAGACCACACCTATCAGTCCTTGTTTTAAAATGACTGATCGTTCTGACATCAACACCTAATTTCGATGGAAATTCGCGAATTATATGTCAAAACGTTTTTAAAATCAATTTCGCATATTTTATAGACGCGAATGTGATTCAAGTAGTAGTACACGGTACATCAGTGTGTACCAGTACGTCAATGGTCTACTCTTGATGACGTCATGAAGTTTGTCGCGAGGGTTGCTTAATTATACTTTCTATATGCAAAATTTCTTCAATCTTAACACAAAATAAGAAAAAAGGTGCCTTTTAAGGAATTTACGATATTTCCCGGAATGAAAAAAAATTATCCGGGTTAAAAACAAATGGATATACAGGGAAAGAAGCGAATTTGTTTCGAAATTATGCGATTTAAACGTAATCAATCTCGACAACAAGACTGGAATTCGGTCCGAATAACAATAATCACGAAATATTTTATCGATACAAACTGAAAAATGTAAAATATTTTGAAGAAATTCTTTTCGATATCCACCTGGAATATATTTTTTTAAACATTAGATTACTATCAAATGCATGATGAACTCAGGATATTTTTCTTCCAAATTATAATTAGAAGTTCAGACTATTTACAAAAAATTAATTTTTGAATCTATCAATTCTTCCTTTTCACACACCATAGAAGTACACCTTTTACATTTGTTTGAAGAAATCAATTCATTAAAAACAATTAACAATAGGTAAAAATTACATTATTAAAAATGATCAGACGTCAGCCTTTCATTTTAGGTTCTGACGCCTATAACATTAAAAATCAAAGTAAATCTTCACACCAAACTGTCAAGTTTTATACACTTTGTATCAGGTTCAAGCCCTCTAGTGGTGGATACGAGTTATCTTTAATTTGCATATAGTTTCAAATGCATGATGAACTCAGGATATTTTTCTTCCAAATTATAATTAGAAGTTCAGACTATTTACAAAAAATTAATTTTTGAGTCTATCAATTCTTCCTTTTCACACACCATAGAAGTACACCTTTTACATTTGTTTGAAGAAATCACTTCATTAAAAACAATTAACAATAGGTAAAAATTACATTATTAAAAATGATCAGACGTCAGCCTTTCATTTTAGGTTCTGACGCCTATAACATTAAAAATCAAAGTAAATCTTCACACCAAACTGTCAAGTTTTATACACTTTGTATCAGGTTCAAGCCCTCTNGTTATTTTCATTATCTAACACAATAGCAATATAAAAATGAAAGTATTATTATTAAATTTAAAGATATTGGTTGAAAATCAAAACAGATTGATAATTAGAAAGCATTAGGAATGAACGATTTGGACAAATCTTTAATCCTCTTTAATGAAGGTAGATGATGAATTAGATCAAATTATCCTCTAGTTAATATATATAAATATAGAAAACAGTAATTATGATTAAATTCACGTAAATACAATTTTTATAACATAATTTACTGTAAAGCTCCATAAAATAGGGGAGAAAAGTAATGAAAACTTTTTGGTTATTGCACTTCAACCAGACATTTATTGAGAAAAATATAAAGAAAACGGTTAAAAACAATTTAAAGGAGTAAAAAACACACAAAAAATTATATTTTTGAAAAATACGAAGTTGAATTTTCCAATATCGAAAAAAGCATCGAGCCATTCTCTGAGAATCGGTTTGTGGATCAGTTTGTCTCCCAATCGTCTGATAAATTGGATAACAGTTGATTGCCAATCGAAAAAGGAAGCCAATTATTGTTACACAAAGCCGTCCCTTCTGTTGATCTTTGTACAGCTTTTAAACATACAACCCCCTTTATCAAAATTTATTTGTCCTACGTTTAACCCGAGTGTCGCCTATGACGTTTCTGTTTGTATTTTACGAACAGACGTTCGGACGTTTCGCATATTTTGCATTTTTTAATTTAAGTTTTTTTCAAGTTTTTACGTGGTTGTAAAAATTTGATACGAAGTTTTTACATTATCAGGTATTGTCTTCGCTGTTTTTCTACAAGAACGTCACACAAAAAAGAATTTTGGAGTTAATTTTTTGAAGTTTTGTATAGTCGACCTCCCTATAACACTGTTGATTATTCCGTTTTATATGAATTCCATGTTGTACGAGTCACTTAGATTTTACAAATACGTGAGCTGTTCACAGCCCTTCACATGTATTTGTAAAATCTAAGTGACTCATACAACATGGAATTCATATAAAACAGAATAATCAACAGTGCTATAGGTGGGTTGACTGTACATATATTAATATTAATAAAGAAAAAAGCATTGACAAGGTTTATGATAAAATTTATTATTATTTTATATCAATTGCAGGGCATTCTATATATATAGGACATTAAGCATATGGTTATTACGTTAGCTATATCTAATCTGTGTTATTTATAAATTAAATTTGATGAAATTTTTACATATAAAGTTCTATGGAATTTTACAAACTACGCAGACCAACATCACGTATCTTGCATTTTGTTGTAGTTTTTGCTTCACATAATGACATTGTCAAGCAGAATTATACAGAACATCATTATTTTGGTTTTTTGCTGGAAGTATCTATCTGTTTAATCTACAATTTTTCTCTAATATTTCATTATCAAAGAATTTTGAAAATAATTTTAAAGAAGTTGCTTCGGCTAATATGCAATCTTTGGCATCAGACAAGACACGATTATCGTCAAGTTTTGTTTCACGTATTTCTTCTTTTTACTTTTTCAACTTCGGCACGAAGTTTCCTTAAGCGATACTTAATATTCGTAAACTCGAATTTCCTATCTGAATTTTGGTAGCATATTTCCACATCAATTGGTACTATTTTATGAATATCAATGTTTTTACTTTTCAAACAGTTGGTAATTCTATATTCTCAGCTCGAGTTTGTCCTGCAAGTTATCAGTATATCGAGTAACTTTTTTTGAGGTTCGTAAAGTTAACATATCTAGAAATAAGTACAATCTTTGCAATATTATTCATATCGCAAGATTCGTCACAGGCAATATAAAATCCTGGTTTTGAATTTAAATCCGTAACATGCCGTAGAAACAGTTCTGTCTCTTTCAGTCTTGGCAGACATTGGTATGTTTTTATTTTAGCAATTCTTTCTGTTTTATTTTTAAAATTGCAAAATAGATAGATACAATCTTTCATAAAATCGCCATCCGTAAACGGCATTCCCTGTTTCACTATTTCTAGAGCGGCAACAAAACTAGCAGTAGTTGTATTATGATGATTTTATCCGATTTAAAAATGTACAGTACCTAAACGTAAGTTCGTTTTCCTTTGAAGATCTATTGTCATATTTCTTTCTTCTCCCTCTCGATAAGTGTTTGCAAATGCTTCGTGTTTATTTAAAAAATCTTTGCACATTTGATTTTTTGTTATTAAACTTTTCTTGACATATTAAACACACTGGAAATCCTATTAAATTTGCAACAGCTGCGTACAATTCAGTCCAGTCACTTCTAAATTCTCGATTTTCTTCTACGTTTTTTTCTTTTTTCTAGCTATATTAAATATTACCCTGAATAATGAAAAGCTTTTATTCAATATTTTTCTTTTGCACGCATATATAATGACATAGACACGAGAAAATAAGAACAGTATAAGACTACTATACGCCAAACCAACATAATTGTTAATGTTGTTATTTTTTAATTATATCAGGCAGTAAAAACTTCATTGTAGTATTCGTGATGGTACATGTCTCTGTGACTCTACTTTGTCAATTATCCGGAAAGAAGTGAAGAGGAGGCATTTGTAAAGTACTATATTATTTTTACAACGATTATCGACACTACTTTGTGCCGGAAACAGCCGTTACCTAACGGGTACTTTACGTGGATTCGCGTTAGTGTGCGTGCCTGGACTTTAAGCGTGCACCGAATTAAATAATGACAAAGTTAGTCAAAAACAATCGAATATTTAATGAAATTCTAGTAATAACTATATACAAAAAAAATTAGTAAAAATTAAATAACAATTTATTGAACGTAAATCAATAAGAATCAACCCGATAAAACTCAAATCAATTATTTTTTAGCTTGATTCTATTCTCCTTTGGAATTCGAGAAAAATTCAAAGACTTAACTTATATACAATTATTCTTATGAATTAAAGGTCCTAATCGTCACCTCAATATACTAGGAACCCTTTTCCTCAACTCTCAAGACTTTCTCTAATCTTCGATTCACAAAATCGAATAACTTCAAAATCTCCTTGGAACGACTTTATCCTATCGGACACCTCTCTCGTTTGCTGCTACGAAGCTCACCACGCTCGTTGCTAACAGAAGCTCACCTCGGTAATCTTATTTTCTTTCTTTTCTTCTTGCAGGTGTTAATATGGATATTATAGCTCAGATAGGCTCTTTCTCCGATAGACTTGTGTATGATCGCTATGCGACCGATGAGCCAGCCGTACCTGAACGGCCTAATCGCGTGCGCGGGAAATAATGCCTTCCGGGAGGACTGTTATGGGGAACTGGCCTCCTATTCAGTCATTATTGGCAAGGAGAAAACCCCAAGCATGCAGGCAGCCAGCCTGTCCGACCGTGGCGCGAACCCACGACGAACCTCCCAGTCCCTCTGTAATCTTCACTTGAGGTTCGGTCTTTATACTGTGAGGTGACGTCACAATTTTGAGTGAGACCACTCCCCTCATTTACATACTTATTTGCTAACAAACTTTTTCTGTTTGTCTAGCAGCCTATTTTCCGACAATACTCGCTAACCTTTTACATTATTCTTTTTGACAATTTTCGGGATGTTTTTATTCTTTAAGGTTTAGCAAGTTCTTAAGTTGTGCTTGTGGGATCTCCCCCCTTTTCTCGGTGCGGACTTACATTTTTCCGCTCGGAAGCGCAAGTGTACGCGAGTTTTTTCTACGGCGCTTTTCTCTCGTTGGTGAGTTGGTTTCTGTTCTATTTTTAAGATTCTAAGGTAAATGGTGAGGAAACCTTCGTCCTAACAAAACATAAGCCCCAAACAAAAATAGAATAAAAAGCAAAAATAAAAGTAACTAAAAATAACGCACAGACTTGGTTCCTTACACATTTACTCAAATTAACCTTTTATACTCTTTAAATGTAGAAAATAAAACGAAAAACATATTAAAAAGTAGAATTGCCTGTAACTTGAAATTTATAACACATTTTATTATTTTATTTTTACATCTCTTTAAAAATACTGTTTTTATTTCAATAAAATTTTAATTGTCTGGATACTTGGAAAAATTAGTTAAAGCTTCATAAACAATTTATCTTTTTCATGGTTTTGTCGTTAACAACAATTTTAATAATTTTATCGAACAAGAGAGAATTTATTTGCTTTTTATTTAAATTGTGATACGGATTACAGAAATTTTACAAATTTTAAGTATGAAATGAAAAACTATTTTCGTTTGCTGTAAATATTCACAAGCCGGTTTTAAAAACAATAATTGCTTACCTTATAACACGTGAGTTTTATAGCAACAAATTATCACGTGGACTGGAGAAGTGCTTTCTTTCGATTACGTAAACGTCGAGCTTCTACTCGTTTGTTTAGTGCTATAACACTAACAACACTACGTTTGAGTTTGTTCCCTACATGTACTAAATTTTAAATTTCTCTTAATAAAAAAATTTATTAATTGACATTGATTAATATTACTCTGTTCAACTGCAAGAGGTAAGTGATTCGCATTATTACAACTTTATTCGTTTATTTATGCAAATATAATTTTCAACTGGACTCTTTTAAAATGTTTATTTTATTAAATACAGTGCTCACGTACAAAAGTATTCTAAACTAAGAAAATGGAGATAAAAGAAGAGTTAGATACAAAAGATTTCGATTTTACTTTTGAACCGAGTAAAGAAAATTTTGCTGTTGTATTAAAGAATTGCAAGACAGAATTAAAAACGGAAGATAAGAAGTTTTCTGTAAGAATCAAGTCAGAACCTTTAGAATATGGAAACGATAATAATACAGAGGTGAGTAAAAAGTAGTGTTCTCTGAGGTAAAATACACATCCGTGGGGCATTTTGGAGATAGAAAAAAAAGCAGAGGCGAATTTCTCACAGAGTAATTTTCGTGGAGTACCCTATGTCTCGCGAAAGGTCATATGTAAAGACACGGTTCCTTTGTCTTTTTTACTGATATGTGTGCTCTACAGCTGTATTAAAGTCCCAACAGTCTCATTCGGCGCTTGAGTATGGTATCTCTAAGATTATGACGTTGCTTTAAGAAGGAGAAAAAGAACTAAAATATTAAAATATAAAATACGAAATAGGAAAGAATATCTTTATGGTCGAACCGAGATAGGCGCGTCATTCTCGATGACAGGACAAAAAAGCCATTTTGACAGTTTCTATAAAATTTGTCAGTTTGGTCATAGTATTCGTTTTCTATCGGTTAAGTAAAAAATCTGGCACTTGTCAATCCAACTTTAAAATATATTACACAAATTGTTTAATTATTTATATATATTACAATATTGTCATTAGAAGAATAAAGTAGTAGTCCAGATAAGAGCACAAAAAAGTATAAGGACTATCATATGCTTTCAAAGGTTTGTTGTTTGTAAATATTAAATTATATAAAAACAATTATATAAAAGCTATGTTTTTTTGTCAGATCTGAAATTATTGTAGTTACAAAGAACAGAAAAATACAATTAAGTAGATAATAGGAATAATCAAAATGGATAATTCGTATGAGATTTAGACTGTAGGAATGAGATGGGACAATAACTTACGAAGAATTGATTAAAATTCCTAATTTTTTTGGATCATCTCGAGGACTAACAAAGGATTCAATATAACAGATATAGTAAGGTTAATGATATAATCCTGGGTTTGATATAATCTAGACTCTTTGTAGCGCTTTTGTAAGAAAATCTTAAGAATTGAAAATTCTTTAAAAAATTTGAAAAAATCAGAAATTTTCTAACATTTCAACCTGACCGACATGCTTTAGACACTTTTTGCAATTGCGCACTGGTTTTTTACATAAAAATAGGTCAAAGTTATCGAACTGCGTTTAATAAAAATCGCTGGATTAGTGGCAATGTGTTTAATTAGTTTGTTTCCACTCTCTTCTCTTCTATAGCATAGTGATAGGACGACTTCTTGCCATTAATTGGTTGTTAAAGTTTGTGTTTAAATGCTTTTTAAGCTGCGGTTGGTAATTTCTATCTGGACTAACGCTAGTTAAACGCGTTTTCTCAGGACCGTCCGGTCGGGATTTCTCCGCGAAAAGCTACATCCCCATCATAATGCATCATCGGAGTCAAAATGTAAAGGAATCGCTATATTTTTCGTTTTCAGCTGTACTTCCCGATTTTTATATTGTTTGACTGTATTTAACCCAATAGGCCTAAGCGTCTTGTCAGAAGAATCCAGCCATAAATTCGCTCGCAAAACTTAATAGTTTGGGTTAAGCCGGATGCACACATGCGGCGCGGCATGTAAAAGCGGCAGAATGACGTCACTTTTTTTGCCGCAGAAGTCGATTTTATGACGCTTTTCTCTTGCCGCAAAAGTTGGTTGAATTCTATCTCTTGTGGCGACCGCCGCCAAGACGCTTTTCTGTCAGCCAATAATGGTTGGTCTGGTAGTCACGTGAGAAAATACAACCGCGTGGTGTTTTTATGGTGGAAAGTTCAAGGCAGTTAATCCAGGTAATTAAATCAGAATAAAGAGGAAAGGATAACAAATTTAAAAAAAAAAACATTCTACACAAATAATCATATATAATTTAATCCAAAAAACAAAACAAAACCGAATCTTACTCGAAATAGTATTATTTATCGAGAGAACTTAATCGAGGAATAAGTCTGTTTTGTACACCAGTTCTTTCTCGATATAAAAAAAATATCTCTAATTCAAAGTCTTCGTTCGAATCTTCGACAAAATCTTCTAGCTAAATAAGCAAGCCGTAGAAAACAAAATTTGTAAACACCTGGATAGGGGCAGTGTCGGTATCGTTCGCCATCTTGAACACTGAACGCATGCGCTGAAATGTAAGCGGATTGCCGCTTGTGTGGTTGTGCTGCCGCGCAGCGAAGATGTGTTTGCGACACCGAGTATTTCTTCCTGCGCCGCGTGTGTGCATACTGCTTTAGGCGATATATCTAATATATAATCGAGACGGGTTGATGATAATGTTAATAATAATAATAATAAGCGCAGAGCCCAAACGGTTAGGAGTTGAAAGTTGAAATTTGGTATACAGTTAGGGTACGTGACGAAAACGCACACTAAGGGTGCGACTATGCAGACGCGAATTTAGAGCGAGCGAGAGGTTGCGAGCGATTTAGTTTTCGCAAAGGAAAACCATGAACAAACGAGAAGCGAGAAATAACGCTGGCGAGAGCGAATTTCTGGTTCTCGCACATATCTGACAGGTTTTGATATTTATCGCGTCTCGTCTCTTCTCGCCACATATTCTCGCTCACTCGGAAAATTCGCTCGCTCGTGTCTGCATAGTCGCACCGTAACTGTCGAGCGTTTTAGCTAGCGAGAAAAATTTCGCCATCAATCGTATTCCCGCTAGTTGTCACGTGATTCTTGTTGTTTTCAAGATGGTTACAGAAACTTTCTGGCGCAATAAAGTTAATGTTCTNTGCGGTTGGTAATTTCTATCTGGACTAACGCTAGTTAAACGCGTTTTCTCAGGACCGTCCGGTCGGGATTTCTCCGCGAAAAGCTACATCCCCATCATAATGCATCATCGGAGTCAAAATGTAAAGGAATCGCTATATTTTTCGTTTTCAGCTGTACTTCCCGATTTTTATATTGTTTGACTGTATTTAACCCAATAGGCCTAAGCGTCTTGTCAGAAGAATCCAGCCATAAATTCGCTCGCAAAACTTAATAGTTTGGGTTAAGCCGGATGCACACATGCGGCGCGGCATGTAAAAGCGGCAGAATGACGTCACTTTTTTTGCCGCAGAAGTCGATTTTATGACGCTTTTCTCTTGCCGCAAAAGTTGGTTGAATTCTATCTCTTGTGGCGACCGCCGCCAAGACGCTTTTCTGTCAGCCAATAATGGTTGGTCTGGTAGTCACGTGAGAAAATACAACCGCGTGGTGTTTTTATGGTGGAAAGTTCAAGGCAGTTAATCCAGGTAATTAAATCAGAATAAAGAGGAAAGGATAACAAATTTAAAAAAAAAAACATTCTACACAAATAATCATATATAATTTAATCCAAAAAACAAAACAAAACCGAATCTTACTCGAAATAGTATTATTTATCGAGAGAACTTAATCGAGGAATAAGTCTGTTTTGTACACCAGTTCTTTCTCGATATAAAAAAATATCTCTAATTCAAAGTCTTCGTTCGAATCTTCGACAAAATCTTCTAGCTAAATAAGCAAGCCGTAGAAAACAAAATTTGTAAACACCTGGATAGGGGCAGTGTCGGTATCGTTCGCCATCTTGAACACTGAACGCATGCGCTGAAATGTAAGCGGATTGCCGCTTGTGTGGTTGTGCTGCCGCGCAGCGAAGATGTGTTTGCGACACCGAGTATTTCTTCCTGCGCCGCGTGTGTGCATACTGCTTTAGGCGATATATCTAATATATAATCGAGACGGGTTGATGATAATGTTAATAATAATAATAATAAGCGCAGAGCCCAAACGGTTAGGAGTTGAAAGTTGAAATTTGGTATACAGTTAGGGTACGTGACGAAAACGCACACTAAGGGTGCGACTATGCAGACGCGAATTTAGAGCGAGCGAGAGGTTGCGAGCGATTTAGTTTTCGCAAAGGAAAACCATGAACAAACGAGAAGCGAGAAATAACGCTGGCGAGAGCGAATTTCTGGTTCTCGCACATATCTGACAGGTTTTGATATTTATCGCGTCTCGTCTCTTCTCGCCACATATTCTCGCTCACTCGGAAAATTCGTTTTCTCGCGTCTGCATAGTCGCACCCTAAGAAGGGATTTTTCGAAATTCCTCCCCACGGGGGAGAGGAACAGGATTAAGAAGGGATTTTTCGATCAACTTCCATCAACAATAAAAGTGTTAAGTAACACTGGAAGTGTCAACAATGGAAGTGTTACGTAACAATGGAATTGTTAAGAGAAAGCGACGTGCAAGACGCAGATGCAGTTTTTCTTATTTTTGCGAGAAATTAAACATATTTTTAGAACCATCTAATAATTCTCTAATTAGTCTGGAAACAAGGGGACCCAACTCTTGTATTCTGTGAAAACGGGTAAGGTTGACTGTAACGTAATAATCTTAATCTTTGTTGTCGTTACTTTTGCCCGAGCAACGTCGGGCCCACCTGCTAGTAAATAAATAATCGCTTATAACATCGGTTATTATAGTCATTGTTGAAATTATTGTTGGAATAATGAGTAAAGCGTCTACACTATTTGAGGTAGATAGTACTGTACTGTACATTGACGTAAACTGACCTACATTCGGTGAAGTCAACCATCCACAGTTGAGAGAGGGAAGATAAACGATACTTTTGTAATGAAGGCAGTAACTTTTCACCACTTGACTTGCAGTTTTTGTTTGAAAGAGACATATATATTTTCAAGTTATAAATGTTGCAAATTAATCGCGACTGTTTTCTAGTTTTACTTTTTTTCGAAAATTTGTAATTTAAATGTTATTAAAAATTTAACCATTGTAAACTAATATGTTTATAATAGAAAATTAAAAATAGATCAATTTTAATAAATTTAACGGTGCTGATTGACAGCAGTGAGATATAAATACTAACATGGATTACTATCAATAATTATAAACGGTACAATCCAGTCGATTGCCCTATTGGAATGTTTAAAAGAAACAAATAAACCGTGGCGCGTTATAACTATCGGACCATGGCAAATTTAAATTAGATGGTCCCACGTGAAGTATTGGGAGAACTGAAGAAGAGGTTAGGAGTGGATGTTTAGTGGACGTCCGTTTATTTCATTAAATTTTATACGAGTTATGCATTTTATTATGTTTCAGAATTTCTTGTAAGTTTCTTTCCTGTTTATAGTATCTATCATTTATAAAGTTATCAAGGTTTTTAAGGGAAGGAGTTTTATTGAATGATCCCTCAAAACGGGCGGACTGGCTTTAAAATTTTTGTGTGGAAAATTTATTCCCAGCCCAGCCCACAAATAAAAAAAAAATGTATGTTTTCTGTTTATATTTAAATATATTCAAAATATAACATTGACAAAAATTACAATAAGCACAAGTCTATATTCTACAATATTAATTTTTTATTTAGAAGTTTGCTTTGTTGAGCAATAATATTAATGACATTATCAGAATGTATTACGTTTAAAAAATCCTTCTTCACTAACATTAACACGAAGGCTTCTAGATTTTCTTGCGAGATACTTATAAGTATCTTAGCCTGCTTTTAATTAATTTTAACATAGAATAGCTTTGTTCACCGGACACTTGTGTTACAGACATAGATAGCAGATATTTGTATGCTTGACCAAGTACTGTATAGAATAAGCGCCACTTAACATGTTATATCTGAATAATATTTTATAACAACAAATAGAGCAATTTTTGCAAGCAATGCAGTAAGAGGATATAATCGCATCTTTATTAGTTTCTACTTGATCATCAGTAGAATGTTCATTTTCGTTTAATTTTATAAAAGTTTCATTGACATTTTCCTTTAAAATATTCCATGACGATTTAAAATGTTGCAATTCTGAAATAATATTGTGTTGAGTAGCTACTGGATTAAACTGTATTAAAATACTGCTTAATTTTTTAAATGCGTTTTCATGAATATTTAGTGATGGTCTCGTAAATTTTGGTCTAATGTTCTTTGAACTCGCTGTAAGATGACAGTCGAACTCTCCCCGGTTGCTTTCTCTTTCACCTTCCCTAATCTAGATCGAAGACGTATGAATTTGGTCCGGGAATGCGACAATTAAATCGTCTTACACTCGTTCCTGTTTACGAAATAAATCGTCGATTTATTAGCTTTAGCTCGACAACCAGTTTCCTGTTGGAGAGGGGGTGAGGTCCCGGCCTCACACTACAAAATATATTATTTTTAATTAAATCGTTTGGAATATAGAGAAATTATTATTGAATAACAATTTTTACTTGCCTAAAATAAAGGAAATAATATAAGTGGCCATTAAATTTGTTATGACTACAATCATTGCTTTGGTGGCTAGGTACAAAACTAATAACGCGCATTTCTATAGTTTACCATTAAGATTCATAGGAGTGGTGAACAGTTTCTAGCAATGTAAACAAATGACCAATTTTCTCTGTTTAGAACAGCGTTTTTCAACCTCTAACGAAGCGTCGCCCCCTTCAACGTAGTATCGCCCCCTTCACTCCTAGGCTAACACCAGATTCATACTGCATTGAATAGACTAGTCATCAGTATAATGTTATTTGTTTAATTATTGTACGATATAACGAATAAAATATCTAATTATTCTTAATATAATGTTTTACTATACCGCCCAGAAAATTGTTTTTTATCCCCCAAAATATAAATTGTTACTAATCGCCTTCTCAACATGGAAAAACGCCCACATGGGAGCGATATCGCCCCCGTTGAGAAACACTGGTTTAGAAGGTAGTTTTGATTATTTTTCTCCTAGGATGCTTTTTATTTGAACCGAATAGAGCTAATGTAGTGTTTGACTCAGATCGGCCGAACTAATTTAACTTCGGATACGGGTAGCGCCGAGTAAAATGATACAGGCCTACACATACGAGTATACTTACATTATACCTAAAAATTGAAATTTACCTTACTTAACAAAAAAATAAATAAATTTTTTAAAATTAAACTTAACCAAACGATACGTTATGTACATATTTAGAAAAAAACGGCCTAAATTGTATACGGCCCATGTGGAATTTTCCACATAGCCAGTCCGTCCCTGCCTCAAAATTATTTCAAGATAATATTTTGAAAGAAATTAGAAGCGACGATTGTACGAAAACATGGTCAACTGGAACAATGGGGGACGTGTTAATAGTTAATAAGAACGAGTGGAAATGGATATTTTGTATGTTTTATATATCATAAAAATCGGATTGGAAAATAATTTACAAAAACTTTTAAAAACATTTCTGTATTTTAAATTCTTTTGAGTTAACCAGTGTCGTTTTAACAAAAAAACAATTCAATATTTTATAACTAGAGAGGTTGATATGATGTATTTTGAGGTTTAATAATTTATGAGCTGTCATTTTCACGTCATTTTTCTGGTATGAGGATGCTCCAGATTTTAATTAAATGAACGAATTCTTATAATACAATCAAGACTAATGCAGATGAACTATTATTATTTTATAGGAATTTATCGATTAAACGCAATTTAATGTTTCGGTTTAAGTATTTTTTTAACTTATTCTTCTGTAAAATGTAACATGTGTGATAATGATTTTTGTGTTGTTTTAGATAAATACTTGTGAAAATTCAAGAAATAACCCAAACTCTTTTAATCGTTGGAGTAATTCCGGTTATAACAGTGANATTATTATTATTATCATTAATCAACGTCATAATATTTATTTTTGTATTAATTTTAATTTTCGCAAAAGACGCAAAAAACTTTGCCAGATCGACTAGTTAGTGCACGTGTAAACAGAAACGTCATACAAAATAAAACAAGAGAGAATAGAGAAAAACCGAATTCCGTTGCCATATTGATAACATTTTGGCTAAGGCCAAGAAAATAAACTACATGCTGCTAAAATGTGCTAGGTGCACCTGGGGTTTAAATAATAAAGCTTATAAAACTCTATATAATGGGGCAATAAAACCGATGCTACTTTACGCGGCCTCTGGCTGTGGTCATGTAACTAGTAGAAATTCAGTAGCAAGTAAACTACTATCTCTTCAAAGCCAGTTTGCCATCAGAATTTCAAAGTGCTGCAGAACTGTTTACCAAACCTCTCTGATACTAGCAGAGCTTCTTCCTTTGCCGCTATGTATTGTAGAAAATGTTCTAAACTACTACATCAGAACTACAAACGTCAAGGCTCAACAACGGTTTTTACTTCTGTCTACGGCTGTTCATACGCTACCACATTGCAATTACCCTACTATCTATAATCATCATCCTGTAAACGAGGTTATTTGGTGTCATCCGCTTCTTCCATGGATAATCATGCAGACATTAATATCTACACAGATGGGTCCAAAACCTCCCTCATTGTCGGCTCAAGTACCTGTATCTTCCTCCAAACTGACATATTTTGCCAAAAATATGTTAGAAGGTACAGATACTTCCCACATACCTCCGTCTATCAAGCTGAAGAAGATGCTGACTACCAAGCTGTTCAGGTGGCCACTTCACTACCAAACAAAACTCTATCAACATGTACAGTGATTCTCAATCTGTCCTAAAAGCTCTATTAAATCTCAATTGCAATAGCAATTTATTTATTTAGCGTATGGCTACACATCTAATTGTTAACAAGAACAGAAAGCAGAAAAAGTAAGAACACAAATCATAAATGTAAATCTAAGTTAGAAATATAATTTAAAGCACTTTCAGTCATAATCAAGAAGTCACTCAGTTGTCCCGAAAAAGATCTTACTGGACAATCTTCTAAGATATGATGTATAGTCTGTCTTTCAGCACCACAGTCACACTGTGGGGATGCAACTTTTCCCCACCTAAAAAGACTGTCCCTGCACAACCCATGTTTGGTCCGAATCCTATTTAACACACTCCAAAGATTTCTGGATAACTCAAATCCAGGTGGTCGCTTTGTGATACAAGGAAGTTGTCGACTGTCCACCGGAGAGACATCAGCCCAGAGCCTTTTCCAAGATTCAGTGAGGTTGAAATTATTGGAATGCAGGGATTTAGCTCTTATAAGAGGAGGGTGTCTTGATTTAAGTCGATTTATGTTGAGGTCATCAATATCCTGATGGATCGGAAGTTGTGGATTAGACAATATTTTCCTATATTCCCTGAGCAAAGTGCTGTCCCTTCGGAGTGCAGATGGAGGGATATGGCTCAAAATAGGTAACCAGTGAATAGGAGTTGATTTAATAGTACCTGTTATGATACGTAGAGTAGCATTTAGTTGGGCATCCAGTTTTTTAATGTGAGCACTGTTCATCCATACCGGTGCACAGTATTCTGCTGCAGAGAAAACCAAGCCAAGAGCAGAGATCCGTAAGGTGGACGGCAAAGAACCCCATGTAGTTCCACATAGTCTTTGGAGGATGTTGTTTCTGGTATTAACCTTGGCAGCTAAATTCATCAGATGTGTTTTAAAAGATAAAGTTCTATCCAAAGTGACGCCAAGATATTTCGGGTTCATATTATGTTTCAATAAATTGTTGTCAAAGTAAACCTTTAATTCTTCATTTGCCAGCTTATTATTAAGATGAAAGCATGAAGCTTCAGTTTTTGTTTTACTCAATTGAAGTCTCCACTGGCGAAAATATTGTCCTAAGGTTGATAAGTCCTCTGTCAGGATCTTTTCAGTAATTGCAAGGTCTTTATGTCTCGTGGCAATCACCCAATCGTCTGCATATCCAAATTTCCTTGCCTTTGTTTGAGGCAAGTCAGCTATGTAAAGACTAAAAAGCAGTGGTGCCAGGACAGAGCCTTGAGGTAGGCCATTATTTAGTTTTCGTATGCTACTTCTCGAATTTCCCATGACAACTTGAAAGGGTCGGTTATTTAACATCTCATCAATTATTTTAACTATTTTTAAGCAGGGTATCACTCGAAGCAGCTTATAGATTAGGCCATGCCGCCAGACAGTATCATATGCTGCAGTGAGATCGATGTATACTGCAGATGTTTTTAATTGCCTTTGGTATCCAGCCTCCACAAAAGTAGTGAAGGCTAGTACCTGGTCTGAGCAGCTCCTATTCGGTCGAAAACCAGCCTGCTCTACCGGAATATTCTCAAAAATTGTATTGCTCAATCTGTTGTAAAGAAGTCTCTCAATGTGCAATAGCAATAAAATCGCATATATCCAGCACCATATTAAAAATCTTGTAAATAAGATAACTTTTATATTTGTTTCTGGCCATACAGGGATACTGTCATACTAGGAAATGAAAAAGCCGACTTTGACGCTAAGTCGGCTGCAAAGGACACTGATTTCGACTACAATCGCATCCCTCTCTCACGTAGCAGCCTTAAAATTATATTCATGACAACGCTATGCAAAAGTGGAATCAGTAAAAGTAGTTGAGCAGTAAAATTGGTAGAATAACAAAACTTTATTTTCTTAGTGTTGAACGTAGGTTCTTATCACTACTTAGAGATTTAACGTTTGCTACTGCTCAACTACTTACTGAACATGGTAATTTTAGAAGCTACCTGACGATGTATAACCGGGCAGAAACTGCTTCTTGCTTTTCCTCTACAGAAAACCTACACAGCGTCGACCATATGTCTAATTTACGATCAAGATAGACTTATTCTGAAATTAGAAATTTTAACACTTGGTTTCAGGTGGCCATGTCCACTCGATAAGCTTTTTCAGAAACCACTGTTCGATTATGTACAGTTATGTTAAAAAAATATGGAAGAAAAGACTATTTCTAATTTCTAATTTTACAGTTTAGTTTTCACTAAAAGCCGAATACTGATTTTATGTTTACTTTGTATCATGTATTTTGGTTTATGTATTTTTAGTGTTATACACCCATAGGAGTGGTGCATTTATTCTAATAAAAAACGAGAGAAACCACCACACGGCGTTTCTCCCATGACAAAAAATGTGTAGAGCGTGATTCTGCTAGCGTTATTAGTCTATCACGTTACACGAGACAACGAGCGTACTTAATAGAAACTGCCAAATTGAAGCCAAATTCAAAACGCCACCACTCAACGAGATCAAAAAATAAAAATAAGAATATTGCGTAAAATAAGATCTATTATCCCCCTATCCCTGAGAAAGAAATTCTTGACCCCACCTACCCCAAAATACCTTACGTAATTTATGGACGGCACCTTAGAAGCTGTCATTTTCACGTGATTTTTTTTGGTATGAGGATGCTCCAGATTTTAATTAAATGAACGAATTTTTATAATACAATCAAGACTAATGCAGATGAAATATTATTATTTTTAAGGAATTTATCGATTAAACGCAGTTTAATGTTTCGGTTTAAGTATTCGTTTTACTTATTCTTCTGTAAAATTTAACTTGTGTGATAATGATTTTTGTGTTGTTTCAGATAAATACTTATGAAAATTCAAGAAATAACACAAAATCTTTTAATCGTTGGAGTAAATCCGGTTATAACAGTGAAATAGGTAAGAGACGTAATGCGCTTTACATTATAAAAATATGTTTCTAGTGATTAAAAGAATAGTTATAGCATAAATATCAATAAATCCATATTTATGTAAATATTAATTTGATAACATTTAATAACTTTTTAAACATTTTCAAACATTATCAAATTAAATATATTTTGTATATTATAAAGGCGTTGATACAGTTAAGGCCATCTGTTGGGTTAGTTGATTTTGAAAGTGTGAAAACCGATCAGGTTACAGCTTACGTGTTGGCGCGGATTCCGAAATGTCTTTTGTTCGTGTCAGTTAGACGGGCAGGACGTGACCGGTGTTCAATCGGAACCGTTAAACTAATTGTTTGTTAGATATTAAACAGCGATTTTTTACGATTAGAGATCTTTACACCATCATTTCAATTTATCAGCATGGTAGAACAGAGAGTATCCCAATTTAAATGTTATACAAAATGAAATGTAATAGTGATAGAATAAACTAAATTTTTAATTAAAAACAAATTGTATCATATTTTACCACCACGTAGTCATTTTGTCGTTTAATTCAGAAAGTGGAACATGAATTTTTCGCTTTTTGATTTATAATTTCCAATACGTTATAAATTTTGAAATTTGGCAAGAATAATTTATTTATAATTGATGTAGTTGTGAAATATAATGGAAATTATTCGCAAATTTTTCAATTCTGAAAAATTTATTTTTAAAATTTATAGAACTATTATAAATCGCCCATTAAAAGTAATTTTTTCTGCTAAGGCAGGTTTCGCTTTAGAGAAGTTTGATGTATATTGTTTTCCTAAGTCTCACCTTTAGTAGTGTGGGTTAGTTGGTGAATAGTACATTTATAAGCCGGCTCTCTGCCAGAATCTATTCCGTTATTATTTTTTCACCGATTACAGGTTAGACTATTCAACATTATAAACTATTACGTGAAAGAAACAAAAGTCATAAGCTGATCTTAAGATTTTCGAGGCTACTGTAAACATAAACGTGTAAAAAAATAATTCAAGTGAGAAACAGAAATATTCAATGTATACACNCCACAATTATTGGCACTAAGAACAAGATCAGCTTGGAATAACTTTAATCACAATAAATGTTTTCGGCCATTTACACACCTGTAAATTGATCAAAAATAAAGATCGCAAGACTCAAAATACATGCATTCACTGTAATTTACAATGTGGAGAACACTCATTTTTTCTGCAAAATAGACTGTAACGAATTGTGCAACAAATGAACTTGCCATGACAGACCGTAAAAAATTTATTTTTTTATAAAATATTCTTAATCGCATAAAAGCCAAATCTGGCAATTTTGCTCAGAACTAACTGAAGCGCCACTTGTAATCGTCCAATGCGCCACGTTTTGGCCACCCCTGGGTTACAGGTTACACTTACGTGTGGGCGCGGATTCCGAAATGTCTTTTGTTCGTGTCAGTTAGACGGGCAGGACGTGACCGGTATCAAGTCGGAACCGTTAATTAATTAATTAAACCAATTGTTTGTTAGATATTAAACAGCGATTTTTTACGATTAGAGATTTTTACACCATCATTTCAATTTATCAGCATGGTAGAACAGGGAGTATCCCAATTTAAATGTTATACAAAACGAAATGTGATATGTGTTAGTGATATGATAAAATAAACTAAATTTTTAATAAAAAACAAATTGTATTCTATCACCACGTAGTCATTTTGTCGTTTGATTTTGAAAGTGGAACATGAATTTTTCGCTTTTAGACTTATAATTTTCAATACGTTATAAATTTTGAAATTTGGCAAGAATAATTTATTTATAATTGATGTAGTTGTGAAATATAATGAAATTATTCGCAAATTTTTCAATTCTAAAGAATTTATTTTTAAAATTCATAGAACTATTATAAATCGGCCTCGTTAAAAGTAATTTTTTCTGCTAAGGCAGGTTTCGCTTTAGAGAAGTTTGATGTATAATGTTTTCCTAAGTTTCACCTTTAGAAGTGTGGGTTAGTTGGTGAATAGTTCATTTATAAGCCATCTACCAGAACCTATTCCGTTATTATTTTTTCACCGATTACAGGTTAGACTCTTTATTAAACATTCTAAAGTATTACGTGAAAGAAATAAAAGTCGTAAGCTGATCTTAAAATTTTCGAGGCTACTGTAAACATAAACATGTGTAAAAAATATTTCAAAGTGAGAAACAGAAATGTTCAATTTATACGCCAATTGCGCGTAAACAGCTCGAGCAGCAACCATAGCTTCCGAATAACCCAATACAGTAGAGAGGTTGCGGCAGACGATTTCAAGGCGAAAACGTGTACGTCAGACGTTCAGCGCCGCCTTCCTGTGAGCCTAGAAGTTTGACAATATCGTTTGGAACGTCGAGCATGATTCTACTGACGTTCCAAACGCCATTGTTAAACTTCTAGGCTTACAGGAAGGCGGCGCTGAACGATCGACGTACACGTCTTCGCGTTGAAAACGTCGGCCGCAACCTCTCTAGTAAAACCTCTGTAAACCGACTATTTTTCCTGTTTCAGTAGGTTTAGTTAACATGGAAAATGGCAGCATGTAACAAAAAGGGGTTTACACAATGTTAGGGTTTAACTACCAGGCCTGGATTTTTAAAATATAAAGCAGCAATAATAATAATAACAATCACATATAAGTAGTAGTTCACAATTAATATAATTTTTATTATATTGAAATAAGAAAAAAGCAATTGGTTAATTGTACCAACTAATTGAATATTTGACGAATTTACTAAATAACAAAAAGAATCAACAATCACTCAAAGAAGGTCGTACTTCATATAATATCAAATCGAAAATTTCACCACCACCTTGTTGAGGAGGCGATTTGTAACAATTTATGTTTTGGGGGAGACGAAAAACAATTTTCTGGGCGATATAGTGAAACATTATATAAAGAATAAATACATATTTTATTCATTATATCGTACAATAATTAAACAATATTATTAGTCAATAGTCTATTCAATGCAGTACGATTTTGGCGTTTGCCTTGGCCCACGGCATCGGAATTTTGAAGTAAAGAGGACGATACTACGTAACAATTTTATTGAAGGAGGTGACGATTCGTTAGAGGTTGAGAAACAGTGGCTTACATTAATCGATTCTCAGAGACGTGTCTACATCGTTCGTCACCAGGAACTACATCCCGCGGGTATATTGGATGTGCCTCTCTATACGATGTTCAGTGCAGCTCTGCACTGCCTTAAATATACATCATTTTGTTAATTAATATGCATCAATGTCCTTAATTTAAAGAAATTATTCTATCAATCACCATAACATTGTATTTCTATTTATAGGACTTATCATATTGGTGTATAAGATTACAGCAACATAGACACACAGATTAAAATTGTTTTATTTACGATTACCTGGACACATACAAATTGCGTTTCGGACTCGTGTGTCCCTCTTCAGCAGGTATTTAACAAACAAATTCTAAATAAATAAAATTCAAACAATAAACAAACTTAATTTACCGACAATATTTTAAAAAAATTTTTATGCCTACGATAATAAATTATAAATTTCATACTATTTTGATATTCTTTGTTTCTATTCTACTTTTCCTCCAATAATTCAGTCCAATTACAATTAATATCAATTTTAAAACATTCTTTTATCAAAACCAATAATTGTTTTATTAAACGTTAACATTTTACATATTTGTACATTTAAAACCAATTCTAACTTACATTACCCCTTGTCGTTCTTCACTTTCATTTTGTCTTTCCCAGTCTCTATCGTTCTGTTTATACGTCAATTTCCTGAAGAAACATTTATGTCATAGAAATGAAGAAAAAAATGATATAATGAAAGAAAAAGGTGTAGTGTATTCGTTTAAATGTAATTGTAATCCAGAAAAAAACATATATTGGAGAGACAAAAAAAAATTAAAGATAAGATTAAACGAACATATTGGAGCAATACGTGGAAATTACGCAAATTCTGCAGTAGCGGAACACTGGAATTCAACAGGATGTGAAATAATATTAAAATCAGTTAAAATAAGAAAAAAAGATGAAAATAATTATGAACGACAATTATACGAACGCATTAATATAATCAAACAAAACAATAGAATGAATAACAACAACGGAAGAGAAATACACCAATCATGGAGAAGAATGATACACACAAACAGGAAATTGACGTATAAAGAGAACGATAGAGACTGGGAAAGACAAAGTGAAAGAGAAGAACGACAAGTGGAAATGTAAGTTAGAATTGGTTTTAAATGTACAAATATGTAAAATGTTAACGTTTAATGTAAAATGTCAGAGTTTAATGAAACAATTATTGGTTTTGATACAGGAATGTTTTAAAATTGATATTAATTGTAATTGGACTGAATTATTGGAGGAAAAGTGCTTAAAAATTTTACTGCTTAAAAATCAAGAGGGTTGGAGATAACGGAGGTCGTATGTATCTATCTCCAGTAGGGTCGGACTTAATGATGATTTTACTCGTTATTCGCATTTAACTTTTTTTAATATAAAACGCATCTCTACTTTTAAAATTCAGTTTTTTACCTTTCTATAACAGTTAAAAGAATCATATTTTATTTAAAAAACGTTTTATTAAAGACAGCAAATTTTAAAACGTTGCCGGGAAAGTTGAGCAACTCATTACTGGTCTATATATTATAAATGATTAGTAGTGATTGTCATGTATTTTTTGCATATTGTTTAGCCTGTCAAGAAAGAATACTTCACTCCAAACGATAATTTTTACAACAATAAATTGAACGTTAAAAGTAAGTAACATGTTTACTTAATTAAATCTTTTTATATTAGCATTATTAAGAGGGCAGCTGAAGAACTGCATTCAAGTTTCAACCGTCATATATGGATCTAGGATTATATTTGATATTTGAGAATTATAAGTAACTACCTACATCGTATTAATATAAATTTAAATTTAATAAAAGTATGTTGGGATGATCAGAATTACTAAATAACAACTCATGAGTTGTTATTTATTGATTCGTATTATCTTGCTTTGTTTATGGATACGCTAGAATAATAAAGAAAATGTATTGAAACGAAGTAAAAGCGAGAGCGTTATAAATATAATATCAAAACAAAGAAATACGTTCCTTCCAGTAGAAAATGCAATAAAATGCATGATAAGATTAAAAGGATACACTTCAGAGATATGTTTGCATCTCATTCTAAACAAGAATTTACGTGTGATTTATGTAAAGAGACTTTTACAAATAAGAGAATATTAGAAACACATCTGTCATATTAGAAGAAAAAAACAATTTCGGTGCTCAACCTGCAATAAGAAGTTTTTGTGGCAGTTTCTATTAAGAAAACACATAATAGAATAGAAATCTGGAAATTAAAACGACATTTTTTTATGAATTTACGTTTGCAGCCACGTGGAAATCAAGTGAAGTAATCTCCAAGAGATGGTAAAAAATCTAATTTTCAGAAGAATAACGAGATTTGTGGTATGCTTGTTCGATATGGTAAGGGAAGTTTAGAAAGTCACAAGAGAATACACAGTGCTCATGCCTGCGATATATGTGGAAAAGAATTTAAATTGAACTCTCTGTTTTTGCAAGATGAACGAATGCATAGTAAAGACCGTTCTTTCAAATGCAATATTTACAATAACAGTTATAAATGGAAAGAAAATTTAAAAAATCATCGCGAAACTCATAGTAATGAACGTAACTATGTTTTTCAGGTATGTAGCAAAAGTTTTAAACCAAGTTCTAGTTTCAAACAGCATATTAGTATATTTAGTAATAAATGCAAATATTATTGTCATATGTATAACAAATATTTTAAAACAAAACACTATTTAAGAAAGTATAAAGTAATTCATAGCGATAGAAAAAAAGTATGTTTGTCACATATGTAAAAAAACGTTACGCTAATACAAGTTTCTTAGCCAGATACTGTATTATTCAACATGAAAATATCTATTTATGCCATATTTGTAGGAAGCCATTCAAGACAAACCACGCTAAAAGCACATTCGAAAATTCACATTGCAATGTGTGTGATATTCTGCCCCCTTTTTTTGTATTGTTTAAATTAGTATTGTTCTCCTCCTAACCCTAGTAATTGTACAGAAAAAAGAGATAGTCTACAATCAACGATCGAAACACTCTTTTCGAATTAAATGTCACAGTCTATACCGATAAATTCGATCAACGATAAAATCAACAAGGCAAAAACGGAGGTTTAAGATAAATAATAACAGGCATTTCTCACCCTTTTTTAGCTGCACATAGCACGTGTCTGCGGACACCTGCACAATAACCAAAACAACATGATAATAATTGTCTCGCTCGTCGACTAACACGATATTTAATATAGGCTAAACAATCTAAAGATTGTTGTCAAATCTGAGAAGATATCGTCAAACTATCCAATAATTAATGAGAAAGAACTGTCAAATTCGTAGGAATTTATGTCATAAAATTTCACTTTCAGTAGACCAATGTCAACAATCCGACCAAAGAATACATCGGCGACGTGTCTAAACATATTTATAATAATTTGTATCACACATCGCACCAATACTCAGTGACCCATAGCTAGATTTCAGCATCTAATCAGTAATAAATAATGTAATAAATCATGTAATTAAATAGTTTTATGTTAATTAATTAATGAAAATATACTCAGTTGTATTTTGTAATTCAACTTTTTTCTTTCAATTTTTAACACGAAAACTTTGAAAATTCCACTACAGATATCAAGAAAGAAGAAGTAAAAGAGAATTGTAATATAAAACATGGTATTAAATCAGAATGTAAAGTTGTTTTGAAAAAGTTAAAATTTGAAGTAAAGAGGGAAGATTGTAAAGAAGTTGTTCATCTCCTAGATGATAATGAAAAAGTATTATTAGTAAGTAATACAAATTTCAAAATATTTTACACATTTTTAGTGATATTTTAATATGTACTTAGATTCGTGAGTAGTTGAAAACGTAGATGAATAACAGTAATATAAAATTATGCTTAAAATTTAGGTGTTTTCTGTATTAAATATAATAATATGTATTATATAAAAAAAATCTAACAACGAGATGCGTAACTTTTCCGATTCTTAAAAAATTGTATTTAAAGAATAACTTTTATATTATGAATCAATAGAAATAAATATTACAGATGTAACGAAATTTTAAGATTTTGTTATATAAAAACGCTCTATACTTTTATTATTATACAATGACATAATGCTTAATTTTGAAGGTAGAGATAAGTTTTATAAGCAAGTGCAGACGCTAACAACAAACAAAATCTTGATTAAGTCCGATCCCCACTCGACATATTACACGTGATGTTTCTTTTCAAAAATTTAGCATCAATGCTCCCAATACAGAAGTTATCCTACCAAATTTCGTTTCTTAATGTTCAATCCATTCTGAGATATTAATTCTACATAATATTTTGAATGTATCTACTTTTGTATCTATAAATTTATATTTCATACATGTGTAGTTGGTGTTTAATGTATTATATTTTTAAAATCAATGATATTTAAGCTGTATGAGGTTAAAATGTATTTGGGACTTTTAAGTCCCGTGATGCCTAAGCAGTAGTAGAACTCGACTCGAGATATGCATTTTCGATCAAGTCCTCTGGAGATTCACGATGATCGAGAGATTGATTATCACAAAATAAGAAACCTGAAGTTATCTCTCATCGAAAAATCTGGAAACGAGTTGCGTAACATTTCCGGCAAAAAACTTCAAAATTGCGTGTGGCACCATTTGATAGGAAATTTTATTCAAAAACCATTTCATATTTGTTGAGTTCTTAGCCACTGTTAAGTTCTTAAGGGAGAATGCCCTTTAGAACGTAGTATTTTTATGTAGCAAAGAAACGGTTGTATCTGTCGGACAGAACACCGGTCACGTCCTACTCATCTGGCTGACCCGAACTAAAAGACAACAACCCCGAATGTTGCACTCACACGTAAACATCACTTTATGGGTTCCAGATTGAACCCCGGTCGTTAGGTGTTCACATGTGGTAAACACCTGATCCAACACGTGGTAAACACCTGACCCAACACCTCCCCTTTTAAGAAAGAGGGAAAAAAAAACAACTGTCCGAATTGGCGGTTTATGCCGCGTAATAGTTTTTTCGATAAGGGATTATCTGAAGCCGTCCCATCGGAACTCGAGTACGGGCTGACCGACGTGGAGGCTGTGGTGTTGATCTCTCGGGCGGTGTTTCTTCGACGGTGCATGGTCTCTCGAACGGCGGGGACTCATCGTCCTGCTGGGCTGGTCTTTCAACCGGATGTGTTGAGTCTGGAGTCGGAGCGGGACGTAGAGGGATGGAGAAGGCTTCTGCGATGACGGCGAGGGGGTCATCCTCGGGCTGAGGTCGAGAAGATTGTCTCCGTAATAGCTGATTGGAGTGAAATCGCCGAGTTGATCCGTCGGCCATTTCCACCTCGTATACGGTGTTTCCGGTTTTGCATTTAATTGTTCCCGGCTGCCAATTTTGAGAGCGTCGGTGTCGTGCGAAGACGAGCTCTTTAGTAGTGAATTTTCGCTCTCGGGCTCCCTGTTTCCGGTTAAACTGCCTCTCCATTTTGATATCGCGCTCTGTTGGATATTTTGGCGGCAATAATAGATCGAGTGATGTTCGGATCTTCCGTCCGAAGAAGAGTTCGGCTGGGGATTTGCTGTCCGGTAGAGCCGAGTTTGGAGTTACCCTATAAGTCTCCAGAAATATGTCCAAAGCCC
>NW_019385375.1:164721-219133 GCF_000671375.1 Centruroides sculpturatus
TTGAGGTCATCAATATCCTGATGGATCGGAAGTTGTGGATTAGACAATATTTTCCTATATTCCCTGAGCAAAGTGCTGTCCCTTCGGAGTGCAGATGGAGGGATATGGCTCAAAATAGGTAACCAGTGAATAGGAGTTGATTTAATAGTACCTGTTATGATACGTAGAGTAGCATTTAGTTGGGCATCCAGTTTTTTAATGTGAGCACTGTTCATCCATACCGGTGCACAGTATTCTGCTGCAGAGAAAACCAAGCCAAGAGCAGAGATCCGTAAGGTGGACGGCGAAGAACCCCATGTAGTTCCACATAGTCTTTGGAGGATGTTGTTTCTGGTATTAACCTTGGCAGCTAAATTCATCAGATGTGTTTTAAAAGATAAAGTTCTATCCAAAGTGACGCCAAGATATTTCGGGTTCATATTATGTTTCAATAAATTGTTGTCAAAGTAAACCTTTAATTCTTCATTTGCCAGCTTATTATTAAGATGAAAGCATGTAGCTTCAGTTTTTGTTTTACTCAATTGAAGTCTCCACTGGCGAAAATATTGTCCTAAGGTTGATAAGTCCTCTGTCAGGATCTTTTCAGTAATTGCAAGGTCTTTATGTCTCGTGGCAATCACCCAATCGTCTGCATATCCAAATTTCCTTGCCTTTGTTTGAGGCAAGTCAGCTATGTAAAGACTAAAAAGCAGTGGTGCCAGGACAGAGCCTTGAGGTAGGCCATTATTTAGTTTTCGTATGCTACTTCTCGAATTTCCCATGACAACTTGAAAGGGTCGGTTATTTAACATCTCATCAATTATTTTAACTATTTTTAAGCAGGGTATCACTCGAAGCAGCTTATAGATTAGGCCATGCCGCCAGACAGTATCATATGCTGCAGTGAGATCGATGTATACTGCAGATGTTTTTAATTGCCTTTGGTATCCAGCCTCCACAAAAGTAGTGAAGGCTAGTACCTGGTCTGAGCAGCTCCTATTCGGTCGAAAACCAGCCTGCTCTACCGGAATATTCTCAAAAATTGTATTGCTCAATCTGTTGTAAAGAAGTCTCTCAATGTGCAATAGCAATAAAATCGCATATATCCAGCACCATATTAAAAATCTTGTAAATAAGATAACTTTTATATTTGTTTCTGGCCATACAGGGATACTGTCATACTAGGAAATGAAAAAGCCGACTTTGACGCTAAGTCGGCTGCAAAGGACACTGATTTCGACTACAATCGCATCCCTCTCTCACGTAGCAGCCTTAAAATTATATTCATGACAACGCTATGCAAAAGTGGAATCAGTAAAAGTAGTTGAGCAGTAAAATTGGTAGAATAACAAAACTTTATTTTCTTAGTGTTGAACGTAGGTTCTTATCACTACTTAGAGATTTAACGTTTGCTACTGCTCAACTACTTACTGAACATGGTAATTTTAGAAGCTACCTGACGATGTATAACCGGGCAGAAACTGCTTCTTGCTTTTCCTCTACAGAAAACCTACACAGCGTCGACCATATGTCTAATTTACGATCAAGATAGACTTATTCTGAAATTAGAAATTTTAACACTTGGTTTCAGGTGGCCATGTCCACTCGATAAGCTTTTTCAGAAACCACTGTTCGATTATGTACAGTTATGTTAAAAAAATATGGAAGAAAAGACTATTTCTAATTTCTAATTTTACAGTTTAGTTTTCACTAAAAGCCGAATACTGATTTTATGTTTACTTTGTATCATGTATTTTGGTTTATGTATTTTTAGTGTTATACACCCATAGGAGTGGTGCATTTATTCTAATAAAAAACGAGAGAAACCACCACACGGCGTTTCTCCCATGACAAAAAATGTGTAGAGCGTGATTCTGCTAGCGTTATTAGTCTATCACGTTACACGAGACAACGAGCGTACTTAATAGAAACTGCCAAATTGAAGCCAAATTCAAAACGCCACCACTCAACGAGATCAAAAAATAAAAATAAGAATATTGCGTAAAATAAGATCTATTATCCCCCTATTTCTGAGAAAGAAATTCTTGACCCCACCTACCCCAAAATACCTTACGTAATTTATGGACGGCACCTTAGAAGCTGTCATTTTCACGTGATTTTTTTTGGTATGAGGATGCTCCAGATTTTAATTAAATGAACGAATTTTTATAATACAATCAAGACTAATGCAGATGAAATATTATTATTTTTAAGGAATTTATCGATTAAACGCAGTTTAATGTTTCGGTTTAAGTATTCGTTTTACTTATTCTTCTGTAAAATTTAACTTGTGTGATAATGATTTTTGTGTTGTTTCAGATAAATACTTATGAAAATTCAAGAAATAACACAAAATCTTTTAATCGTTGGAGTAAATCCGGTTATAACAGTGAAATAGGTAAGAGACGTAATGCGCTTTACATTATAAAAATATGTTTCTAGTGATTAAAAGAATAGTTATAGCATAAATATCAATAAATCCATATTTATGTAAATATTAATTTGATAACATTTAATAACTTTTTAAACATTTTCAAACATTATCAAATTAAATATATTTTGTATATTATAAAGGCGTTGATACAGTTAAGGCCATCTGTTGGGTTAGTTGATTTTGAAAGTGTGAAAACCGATCAGGTTACAGCTTACGTGTTGGCGCGGATTCCGAAATGTCTTTTGTTCGTGTCAGTTAGACGGGCAGGACGTGACCGGTGTTCAATCGGAACCGTTAAACTAATTGTTTGTTAGATATTAAACAGCGATTTTTTACGATTAGAGATCTTTACACCATCATTTCAATTTATCAGCATGGTAGAACAGAGAGTATCCCAATTTAAATGTTATACAAAATGAAATGTAATAGTGATAGAATAAACTAAATTTTTAATTAAAAACAAATTGTATCATATTTTACCACCACGTAGTCATTTTGTCGTTTAATTCAGAAAGTGGAACATGAATTTTTCGCTTTTTGATTTATAATTTCCAATACGTTATAAATTTTGAAATTTGGCAAGAATAATTTATTTATAATTGATGTAGTTGTGAAATATAATGGAAATTATTCGCAAATTTTTCAATTCTGAAAAATTTATTTTTAAAATTTATAGAACTATTATAAATCGCCCATTAAAAGTAATTTTTTCTGCTAAGGCAGGTTTCGCTTTAGAGAAGTTTGATGTATATTGTTTTCCTAAGTCTCACCTTTAGTAGTGTGGGTTAGTTGGTGAATAGTACATTTATAAGCCGGCTCTCTGCCAGAATCTATTCCGTTATTATTTTTTCACCGATTACAGGTTAGACTATTCAACATTATAAACTATTACGTGAAAGAAACAAAAGTCATAAGCTGATCTTAAGATTTTCGAGGCTACTGTAAACATAAACGTGTAAAAAAATAATTCAAGTGAGAAACAGAAATATTCAATGTATACACTAATTGCGCGTAAACAGCACGAGCAGCAACCATAGCTTCCGAATAACGTCGAGCATGATTCTACTGACGTCCCAGACGCCATTGTTAAACTTCTAAGCTCACAGGAAGGCGGCGCTGAACGTCCGACGTACATGTTTTCGCGTTGAAAACTTCGGCCGCAACCTCTTTAGTAAAACCTCTGTAAACCGACTATTTTTCCGGTTTCAGAAGGTTTAGTTAACATGAAAAATGGCAGCATGTATCATATTTTATTTAAAAAACGTTTTATTAAAGACAGCGCCACCAAATTTTAAAACGTTGCTGGGAAAGTTGAGCAACTCATTACTGGTTTATATATTATAAATGACTAGTAGTGGTTGTCATGTATTTTTTGCATATTGTTTAGCCTATCAACAAAGAATACTTCACTACAAACGATAATTTTTACAACAATGAATTGAGCATTAAAAGTAAGTAGCATGTTTACTTAATTAAATCTTTTTATATTAGCATTATTAAGAGGGCGGCTGAAGAACTGCATTCAAGTTTTAACCGTCATACATTGATCTGGGATTATATTTGATATTTGAGAATTATAAGTAACTACCTACATCGTATTAATATAAATTTGAATTTAATAAAATTATGTTGGGATAATCAAAATTACTAAATAACAACTGATGAGTTGTTATTTAATGATTCATATTATCTTGCTTTGTTTATGGATCCGCTAGAATAAAAAGAAAATTTATTCAAACGAAATAAAAGCGAGAGCGTTATAAATATAATATCAAAACAAAGAAATAGGTTCATTCCAGTAAAAAATGCAATAAAATTCATGATAGGATTAAAAGAAAATACATCAGGATATGTTTACATCTCATTCTAAACAAGAATTTACGTGTGATTTATGTAAAGAGACTTTTACAAATAAGAGAACATTAGAAACACATCTGTCATATTAAAAGAAAAAATTATTTCGGTGCTCAACCTGCAATAATAAATTTTTGTGGCAATTTCTATTAAGAAAACACATGATAGAACACAAATCTGAAAATTAAAACGAAATCTTTCTTAGGAATTTACTATTGCAGCCATATGGAAATCAAGTGAAGTGATCTCCAAGAGATGGTAAAAAATCTAATTTCCAGAGGAATAACGACATTTGTGGTATGCTTGTTCGATATAGTAAGAGAAGTTTAGAAAGACACAAGAGAATACAGAGCTAATGCCTGCGATATATGTGGAAAAGAAGTTAAATTGAACTCTTTGTTTTTGCAACATAAACGAAACGCATAATAAAGACCGTTGTTTCAAATGCGATATTTGCAATAACAGTTATAAATGGAAAGAAAATTTAAAAAATCATCGCGAAACTCATAGTGATGAACGTAACTATGTTTTTCAGGTATGTATGTAACAGAAATTTTAAACCAAGTTCTAGTTTCAAACAGCATATTCGTATATTCAGTAATAAATGCAAATATTATTGTCATATGTGTAACAAATATTTTAAAACAAAGCACTATTTAAGAAAGTATAAAGTAATTCATAGCGATAGAAAAAAGTATGTTTGTGACATATGTAAAAAAGTTTACGCTAATACTGTACAAGTTTCTTAGCCAGATACTGTATTATTAAACATGAAAATATCTATTTATGCCATATATGTAGGAAGCCATTCAAGACAAACCACGCTAAAAGGACATTCGAAAATTCACATTGAAAAGTGTGTGATATTCTGCCTCCTTTTTTTATTGTTTAAATTAGTATCGTTCTCTTCCTAACTGTTGGGTCAGGTGTTTACCACGTGTTGGACCAGGTGTTTACTACATGCGAACACCTAACGACCGGGGTTCGATCTGGAACCCATAAAGTCATTTACGTGTGAGTGCGACATTCGGGGTTGTCTTTTTGTTCGGGTTAGCCAGATGAGTAGGACGTGACCGGTGTCCAGTCCGACCGTTATAACCGTTTATTTGCTACATAAAAATACGACGTTCTACTACTAGGGTGCATTCTCCCTTAAGAACTTAACAGTGGCTAAGAACCCAACAGTGGCGACGAGGATAAAGGATTAAAAATACGGCGATGGACCCGGAATCAGTGAAATCACTCGTAAAATCATTACTCGCAGAGCAACAGGAGGCCGCACGACGCCGAGAGGAGGCTTTATACGAACTTATCAAAGACATTCGTTTGTCTACACACACGCCTTCCTCATCATCTTCATCGTCAACGTCTCCCTCAAGAACACTCCCTCAGTTACCGGAATTCCAACCTGATGAAGAAGACGGCTCAAAATTCGACGAGTGGTTAAGTCGCTTTGAGTTTGCTTTGGACTGCGCGGCACCCAAGATGGCCGACCAAGAGAAAGTCAAGTTCCTTATGACTAAACTTTCTGCGCCCGCCTTCAGCGAGTACAATAAGTACTGTATGCCGAAGACTATTACGGACTTCTACTAGGAGGAAACTACTTCGCGACTTCGCCAACTTTTTAGCAAGAAACGTTCGATCTTCGCGGCCGCTACGACTGTCTGCGCATTGCAATTGACGATGGTGAAGACTTCCGCCATTTCACGAACCGAGTGAGAGCGGCTCGACGACGATATAACTTTCGTGCTCAGAAAAAAGAACAGTTCTTTTGTCTTGTCGTTCTCACTGGACTTAAGTCGAAAGCTTATGAGTCATTACGCGCCCGAATTCTCCAGAAGCTTAACTCGGATGGAGAAAACGTTACATTCGACGACGTGATGAACGACTACGAAGAGTTCATAGCGATGCGTTCTGAAAATAAGTTATACGAAGAAACAGAACGTCTGGTTAATAACGTCCGCGCCAAGACCCCGCCTAAAGAAGAAAAGACCAAGAAGGCAAATCGTCCACCGAGTACGTGCAAGCGATGTGGTGAGTGGCATTGGTACAAAGACTGTCCATACGTAAGACACAAATGCCAAAAGTGCAATCGCGTAGGACATTTAGAGAAATTATGTCGACGACCACAGAAGAAAAAGCAAGTGTGCTCCGCCAGGGTAGGAATTATCCAAAATTTTGTAAACGCCTGCCGACTGCTAAAAACGAAGATTGAGGTTAATGGACACCCAGTCGACTTCTATCTCGATAGTGGATCTGAAATTAACATTATCGACGAAACGACATACGATGCCATCGGACGACCCACACTCCAGCCTTGTACGGAACGAGCCAGATCTTACGACGGAAGTACTCTCTTGCCACCATTCCTAGGGAAGGGACGCACCACCTTCTGTCACAATGACATCTGCAAAGAAGAACCGCTCTATGTAGCCAAGAAAGGAGCTCTCAACCTCCTCGGAATCGACGCTATGCACCACTTTCAATTCTTCGCTGCTAAGGTCTATGAGGTTAACACCTGTCAGAAGCCAAACAATGACCTCATCTCCGCCCAACCATTACGGGATGAAGAAACGGTCGTAGCAACCATCCAAGCCGACTTGGACCTTACAGCCTTGTCGTCTCAACTACCTGTAACCTTCGACAAACTGTGCGAGCAAACAAAGAAGGATCAACTCCTTCAAACGATCAGGCAGTACATCACTTCCAAGTGGCCGAACGTCGACAAACTTCGGGAGTCCCCCGACTGGACTCAAATCCAACAGTTCCATCGTCGACGCGACGGACTCAGCGTCGAAAAGGGATGTCTCGTCTATAACGAACGCATCATCATCCCCACACTACTCCAACGTAGGGTACTCAAACTCCTACATCGTGGACACCCCGGTATCCGGCGTATGAAATCCCTAGCCCGCAACTACGTCTATTGGCCGAATATAGACCGCGACATCGAGTCAACCGTGCGACAGTGCTCTCCATGCATCTCAGCTGCAAAACAACCGGTAACTTCCGAACTATTCTCCTGGCCGAAACCTTCTACCCCGTGGCAGCGTATCCACATCGACTACGCAGGGCCTTACCAGAGCCAAAATTTTCTAGTCGTTGTGGATGCCTATTCGAAGTATCCGGAAATTATAAGCATGGAAAAGACTACGTCCCTCGCAACGATCAGCGTGCTACAGAAACTCCTCATTCGTCACGGACTGCCAGAAGTTCTCGTCAGTGATAACGGTACGCAGTTCACCTCGTACGAATTTAAAAGATTCTGTGACCAACATGGAATTAAACACATCTTTTCGCCGCCCTATCATCCTCAATCCAACGGACAGGCGGAACGATTCGTAGACACGCTGAAGCGAGCTCTCCTTAAATTAAAAGGGGAGGGAAATATACAACGGGCTTTGGACATATTTCTGGAGACTTATAGGGTAACTCCAAACTCGGCTCTACCGGACAGCAAATCTCCAGCCGAACTCTTCTTCGGACGGAAGATCCGAACATCACTCGATCTATTATTGCCGCCAAAATATCCAACAGAGCGCGATATCAAAATGGAGAGGCAGTTTAACCGGAAACAGGGAGCCCGAGAGCGAAAATTCACTACTAAAGAGCTCGTCTTCGCACGACACCGACGCTCTCAAAATTGGCAGCCGGGAACAATTAAATGCAAAACCGGAAACACCGTATACGAGGTGGAAATGGCCGACGGATCAACTCGGCGATTTCACTCCAATCAGCTATTACGGAGACAATCTTCTCGACCTCAGCCCGAGGATGACCCCCTCGCCGTCATCGCAGAAGCCTTCTCCATCCCTCTACGTCCCGCTCCGACTCCAGACTCAACACATCCGGTTGAAAGACCAGCCCAGCAGGACGATGAGTCCCCGCCGTTCGAGAGACCATGCACCGTCGAAGAATCGCCGCCCGAGAGATCAACACCACAGCCTCCGCATCGGTCAGCCCGTACTCGAGTCCCGATGGGACGGCTTCAGATAATCCCTTATCGAAAAAACTATTACGTGGCATAAACCGCCAATTCGGACAGTTGTTTCTTTTTTTTCTTAAAAGGAGAGGTGTTGGGTCAGGTGTTTACCACGTGTTGGACCCGTGTTTACCACATGTGAACACCTAACGTGCGGGGTTCGATCTGGAACGCATAAAGTCATTTACGTGTGAGTGCGACATTCGGGGTTGTCGTTTTGTTCGGGTCAGCCAGAGGAGTAGGACGTGACCGGTGTCAAGTCCGACCGTTATAACCGTTTCTTTGCTACATAAAAATACGACGTTCTACAATCAGGGTGCATTCTCCCTTAAGAATTTAACAGTGGCTAAGAACCCAACACTAACCCAAGTAATTATACAGAAAAAAGGGTTAGTCTACAATCAACGATCGAAACACTTTTTTCAGGTTAAATGTCACAGTCTATACCGATTAATTCGATCAACGATAAAATCAACAAGGCAAAAACGGACGTTTAAAGGAAACTAATAAGTGGCGTTTCTCACCCTTTTTTAGATGCACGTAGCACGTTTCTGCGGACACCTGCACTATAACCAAAACAACATGATAATAATTGCCTCGCTCGTCGACTAATACGATATTTAATATAGACTAAACAATCTAGAGATTGTTGTCAAATCTGTGAAGATATCGTCAAACTATTCAATAATTAATGGGAAAGAACTGTCAAATTCGTAGGAATTTATATCATAAAATTTCACCTTCAGTAGACCAATGTCAACAATTTCACCAAAGAATACATCGGCGACGTTTCTAAACATATTTATAATAATTTGTATCACACATCGCACCAATACTCAGTGACCCATAGCTAGATTTCAGCATCTAATCAGTAATAAATAATGTAATAAATCATGTAATTAAATAGTTTTATGTTAATTAATTAATGAAAATATACTCAGTTGTATTTTGTAATTCAACTTTTTTCTTTCAATTTTTAACACGAAAACTTTGAAAATTTCATACAGATATCAAGAAAGAAGTAAAAGAGAATTATGGTATAAAACATGGCATAAAATCAGAATGTAAAGTTGTTTTGAAGAAATTGAAATTTGAAGTAAGAAGGGAAGATTGTAAAGAAGATGTTCATCTCCCAGTTGATGATGAAAACGTATTAGTAAGTAATACAAATTTCAAATTATTACACATTTTTAATGAAATTTTAATATTTACTTAGATTCGTGAGTAGTTGAAAACGTAGCTCAATAACAGTAATATAAAATTATGCTTCAAATTTATGTGTTTTCTGTATTAAAGATAAAAATATGTATTATATAAAAAATATAACAACGAGTATCGTAACTTTCCCGATTTTTAAGAAATTGTATTTAAAAAGTAACTTTTATATTATTAATAATCAGAAATAAATATTACAGATGTAGCAAAATTTTAAGATTTCGTTATATAAAAACTTTCTATACTTTTGTTATAATAAAATGACATAATGCTTAACTTTGAAGGTAGTTTAGCGTCTACACTTGTTTATAAGTTTTATAAACAAGTGTAGACACTAACAAGAAAAAAATCTTAATTAAGAGCAATTACACGTGATTATCTTCTGTCTCTTCATTCCTCGACGTTTCTTTATTAAAATTTAGCATCGATGCTCTTTATATACAAGATATCCTGCCAAATTTCGTTTCTTAATATTCAATCTATTCTGAGATATTAATTCTACATAATATTTTGAATGTATCTACTTTTGTATCTATAAATTTATATTTCATATATGTGTAGTTGGTGTTTAGTGTATTGTATTTGTAAAATCAATGATAATTAAGCTGTATGAGGTTAAAATGTATTCGGGACTTTTAAGTCCTGTCATGCCAAAGCANTATGTGTAGTTGGTGTTTAGTTTATTATATTTTTAAAATCAATGATATATGAGCTGTATGAGGTTAAAATGTATTCGGGACTTTTAAGTCCTGTCATGCCAAAGCAGTAGTAGAACTCGACTCGAGATATGCATTTTCGATCAAGTCCTTTGGAGATTCACGACGATTGAGAGATTGATTTTCACAAAATAAGAAACCCAAAGTTATCTCTCATGGAAAAAATCCAGCAACGAGTTGCGTAACATTTCCGGCAAAAAACTTCAAAATTGTGTGTGGCACCATCTGTTAGGAAATTTTATTCATAAACCATTTCATATTATTAGTTGTTATAAAATGGAAAAAAGCTTAATTATCAGATTTAAGATAAATTGTATTTTTAAAAATTTTAATATGTAATAATAAGTAAAATCTTTATATTTTTAAACATTTGTTTGGGTTGAGGAAGTCTTAAAACGGAAATTTCCAATAGCTGACGGTTAAATTTGACAAGATTTTTATACTTTCGGTTGTTACACGCATTACAAGGCACGAAAGTAAGAGAAGTTCAAAAAAGAAAACACAATCAACGAGAAGATATCTATTGTGACATCCTCACAATGCCGGGCTGCAATTTTTGATTATATTATTCTTTTATTTAATTTAAAATATATGCCCTTCACCTGAAATTAGTTGTGGCTTTTCTTGTACGTTATACTTTTTCTGTTTATAAGAGTCGTGACGTTTTCGTATTTAACTTCTTTCAGAGGAAACTTTCTGAATTGAAATAACCTCACTTTCGATTTGCATCGGAAGTTCTTGTATACAAGAATTTCCGACTTAGTGCCTTTAAGCACATGTTGTTTCGGGTTTTAGCTATCTAACTCTGTTGTCGAGATTAAGAAAATAATGTCAAACAGTAGTACAGACTAAGGAAAATGGGTATTTATAAGTCTTTTGAAATTGCACCCCGATTCTTAATAAACTATAATTTACATATTCATATAGTATCAAATTCCTTTAATTCGGCAAGAGGTACCGATAAACTGTATAAGTATATCTGCTGAAAACCTGAATTTACGTTTGGAATTCAAAATTTTCCTCTGAAAGGTGTTAAATAGATGATAAAACTACTGTAAAAAAAGTAGAAAGTAGGCCATATTTTTTAAAAAATATTTAGTAAGCTTATTTTTATGCTCTACTTTAAATAATTATTTATGTGTTTTTCTATGAAGATGAATCTGTCTAATAATATTACGTAATATATTATTATTTCAGATAAATATTAAAAGAGAACCAATTTCTACTAACACAAACGCATCCACTATTTGGAGTCATTCTGGTTATAAAATCGAAAGAGGTAAGAGGCTTAATGCTTTTAATACTAAGAAAGTTTTTTGTAGTGATAAGAAGAATTCGTAATACATAAATTTATATTCATATAAATGGGAATGATAACATTTGAAAAACGTTGCGAATACGTCGTGTATAATGCATAAGGAATTAAATAGAATTTAGTATTATTAATTATGTACATTTAATTTAGTTGAGAGATTTAAAATTGTTAATTCAATTGATCGGAATCTTACAACAGAAGAAAGTCTAATTTAGATGTTTTAGATTTCAATGAAACGAGCAATTATTTATTATGACATCGTCACAATGTCGGGCTGCAATTAATCATATTTTTAATGTATATAATTTAAAATATATGCTCTTTATCTCAAATTAGTAGTGGCTTGCCTGTGTGCATTATGCTTTTCATATAACAATGCAGTTGTGCCGGTCTTTAATTAACTGTTTTTAGGAAAAAAGATTTTAATTGAAATAATATGAGTTTCGATCTTCTCCAAATGTTTGTACACAGTTAATCAGGGTTTCCTGTTTCTACTCTCTCTATATTATCTAGTCGTGTCTTTCATTTTCGTCCGTTCTGGAGATTAAGAAAGAACTGACACACAGACGACAGTAAGAATTTACAAGTCTTTAATTTGTTCTGATTAGAGTTTAATTATATAAATAAATTCGAACTTTTTTAAAATAAATGCTGAAAAAGCCTGTTTGTATTTATTTTACTGTTTTTATCAATATATGTATTCTGAAAATAGCGGTTTCTCTATTAATGGGTGCACAAATTCGAATGTATTGTTACTTCTCACAGATTCTAAGTTTCTAAAGTACTAATTTTATGTATCTATAAATAAAACTTATCTGTCCTATCAAAATTTAGTTTTTTATTGCATATACATTTATGTATTATATTTGAAACGAAGTGTGAGGGAGTGACGCGGATACGTAACACACTGTACAGTGCATGTACATACATCTATTCAAACAAACTTATTAACGTCGACAAATAGAATTTTGTAATTTTATTTGTCGACGTATTTTATATTGTTGTGCTAATGGATGGTCAGAACGTCTAAAATCGGAAAACATTGGAATATTGAACTTTAATTAACATAAATTTATTGTAATATGTTACAACTATGAGAATAGAATCTTATGAGATATAATATGTTACAACTACGAGAATCTTACAATCATGTAAAATGATTGTAAGATTCTAATTGAATATTTTTATATCCTTGATTATTTAACACTTTAACTAAGTTTTACTTTCTCGGCTCTTATATGTAACAGAAGGGAAGTCTGTCAGAAAATAGTCGTTACGGACATTCTTACATTTTTAAACTTAAGACAACTTAAAACTACGAGAAATTAAAAATTTTCTAAGATATTTTGTATGCATAAATAAATGTCAGCGTGTGTGGAGAGGGACGATGATTTTATTCAATTATTTCAAAGTTTAATAATTACTGTGCTTGTTGTCGAAATTTCTTAAATTTAGAAGGAAGGTTTGTTTATTAATGGGATTGATGCTTTTAAGTTTTTGTGATTAAAGGTCGAGGGGGTTATAGAGATAATGCGGGTCGTGAGTATCTTTAGTAGGGTCAGAGATGATAACGAGTCTATTCATTTTCTAATATACGATTTTTATAAAACACATCTTTATCCTCAAAATGAAGTATTTTTTAATTTTATAATCGTTAAAAATATAAACATTTTAAACAAAATATCATAAGAGATGGCGCGACACGTAGTATCAAATGTTTCCGGAAAAGTTAAGCACTCGTTGCTGGTCCATTTAATAACGAAAACAAGTTTTTAATCGTACTTATTATAATTTGTATATCACATCACAGCAATTTGCCGTGACTCAAAGCCACTTTTCGGTTTGTAATCAGAAATAAATGATGTAGTGAAAGATGTAAATTAATATTGTTATGTTAATTAATTAAAATATGTTCAGTTTTAAAACAAAATATCATAAGAGATGGCGCCACACGTAGTATCAAATGTTTCCGGAAAAGTTAAGCACTCGTTGCTGGTCCATTTAATAACGAAAACAAGTTTTTAATCGTACTTATTATAATTTGTATATCACATCACAGCAATTTGCCGTGACTCAAAGCCACTTTTCGGTTTGTAATCAGAAATAAATGATGTAGTGAAAGATGTAAATTAATATTGTTATGTTAATTAATTAAAATATGTTCAGTTTTATTTTATTTTTTAAATTTTTTTTAGAATTCTTTAACACAAAAGTTTGTAAATTTCACTACAGATATTAAGAAAGAAGAAATAAAAAAGAATTGTGATGTAAAACATGGTATAAAAACAGAATGTAAAGTTGTTTTGAAAAAATTGAAGATTGAAGTAAAGACTGAAGATTATAAAGAAGTTGTTTATCTCCCAGATGATGATGAAAACGTACTGGTAAGTAACAGGAATTTCGAAATATTTTACAGTGAAACTTTAATAGCTCAAAATCAGTAATGAATATTATGCTTTGATTTTAGGTGTATTCTGTATTAAATAAAAAAATATGTATTATATAAGAAAAAATCTAGTAACGAATTGTGGAAGTTTCCTGGCAGTTAAGTGATTTTATTTAAAAAATAACATTTATATTATTAATCATAAAAAATAAATAAAATTGTCATTGGCGCCATGTGTTATAAACACTTTCTATAATTTTAATTATTAAAGAGTGAAGAAATGGTTAATTTTAATGGTAGAAATGCATTTCACAAACTATGCTAACAACAAACACAATTTAAGGAAGTCTGATNATTGGATTTAAACTTAGAAATACAAAACATTTTTAAAAGTAAGAAGCGAATTTCAACTTTAGTTTATATATATAAATTATACTGTTTTAAACTCTCTCAATATGTAGTTTGAGTACTTTTGCACGATAAATTAGAGTATAAACAATGAGTTCTTATTTCAGACTCATTGGTCAGGTCCACAATGGATGCGGCCACATGTTGAGAAAGGTTGCCCGATATACAGGCGGACCTAAGATTTACGAAACGTAGGCAAAATTTACTTTGAGGCCAATTGCAACGATGAGGGCACAAAATACCAGATTTATTTATTTTTACAATACTATGAACTTTTACTACAATTATATAAACAGAGATGACAACAAATTAATAAACACTGCAATTTCTAATTTTATCTAGTTTAAATAGTAGTTGATTACAAATAAATAATACAGAGGTTGCAACCGAAGTTTTCATCGTTAAAACGTTAACATCGATCTTCGCCATCTTGTAATTTTACAAGTTTGAAAATGTCGTTTGGAACATCAAACGTGACGAGTAGGAGTTCGGCTCAAACGTTTGCTTTTTCTCTGTTTTGGGTTGAATGTACTGTACGATGTATTTTCTTAAAATTATGATAGTTTAAGCATTTATGAATTACACTGTAAAGAAACAAGCGATTTTAATGCAGAAATGTTTTAATTATTAAATATTTTTGCAAGTAATGTAAATTGCGTATACAATTTTCATATATTTCCCTCAAGAAAATGATGGCGTGAAAACAGGCAAAACGCATTGCAATTTTTCTACTTTTAAATCGTACGGTAAAAGAAACGATGCTAATTAAAGTCAAAAATAATTATTAAATCTAAATTACTTTACAAATAACACAGATTTTTAGTACAATGAGCCTACTTCATTAGTAATATGTTTTCTCAACGGACAAGATGGAAGATGTAGAGACTCGCTTGTTATTATGTTAATTTCTTTAAAAGACTAAATAATTTATACAAAAATTTCAAAACAATTAATTTCAATACAATTTTCTAATATGTTGCTTATATAAAATCACAAAAAATGCATTTGTAATTTATAAGATTTTCATATTACTTTTTCGTTTGTTATATATAACAAAAGGAACGTAGTGACGATCGGTCAAATTTAGAAATGTAAAAAGCTTTGGGAGTCATTTATTGATTCCGAAGATTTTTACATTTCTAAATTTAGAATTCCTTCAAGTGTCAAAAAATCTTGGGTTTTATCTGTTTGTATGGATGTTAGTGTGTGGAGGTGCACGATTTTGTTTACTTTGACACTTAATAACTCCTGTTCTTTTTGTTGAAAATTTCTGAAATTTTGCTGGTAAGTTTGATTATTAGTGAAATTGATGCTATTGAATTTCGCTGGTGAAAAATCAAGAAATTAAGGACATAAACACGATCCTCATTATCTCCATGAGGGTCGGACTCATTCATTTAAATTCAGTTCTTTGTTTTCTATAATAATTAAAAATATAATATTTCATTTTAAAAACGTTTTATTAAAGACACGCCACTAAAATTTGAAAACGTTGCCAGGAAAGTTGAGCAACTCGTTACTGATTTATATAAGTAATTATTACTGGTTGTCATGTATTATTTGCATATTGTTTAGTTTGTCAACAATGAATATTTCACTCCAAACGAAAATTTTAACAAGAATGAAACGAACATTAAAAGTAAGTAACATGTTTACTTAATTCAAACTTTTTATATTAGTACTATTCAGAGGGTAGCTGAAGAACTGCATTCAAGATTCAACTATTATATTTAACTGGGATCAGATATTTCAGAATTATACGTATCCTCCTATAACATATTAATATAACTTTTGTAGTTAATAAAAATGCTTTCGGATGATCACAATTACTAAATAACAACTCATGAGTTGTGATTTAATGCTTCATGTTATCTGCTTTGTTTATGGATCCGCTAAAATAATAAAGAAAATGTATTGTATCGAAGTGAACGAAAGCCATATAACTAATTTAATAACATAAATAAGTGAATATATGCAATGCGTTTTCTAAAACGTTGCTAATATTCTTGATAAACGTTGTACAGATCTACTGGACATACGCTAAAATTATTCAAAAGATCTGAAGAATACACCGATCTTGCCTTTCTACTTAAAATCCATAGGCTTTTGCTGTGGTACTTTTTTTACACTAATGATTTCTTCTCTTTAAAAGCATACGATTTCTTCCACGTTTCTGTGCTAACCACTGGAACAAACTACATAAATTTAATAAATATAAACAGTAAAAGTGAAACAGTTTAATTTTTTACACTTATTTAAAAGTCCGCTAAAGAATTAAAGCTGATTCAATCAGTTCGTGATTGTAAAGTGTAAAATGTTTTACTTTTAGTGTAAACAACAAATGATGCCTTGCTTTTAAATGAAAAACATAGGTTTACTTTACCAATTATATAACTTCAACACCAATATTTTAACATTGAAACTATGTTATATTTATTGAAATATAATAGGTAATTTATAATGTCATTTCTTAATCTTTCAGTTGATCAAGAAGAGAAAATTAAGAAATACAATATCCAGCAGAATTCAGAAATAGAAAAACAATTTAAATATAATATCAAAACAAAAAGATATTTTTCTTCGAGCAGAAAATGCAATAAAATTCATGACAAGATTAAAAGGAAATACTTTAAGGTTATGATCGCATCAGATTCTAAACAAGAATTTACGTGTGAATTATGTAAACATACATTTACAAATAAGAGAATATTTGAAACACATCTGTTCTGTCATATTAGAAAAAAACTATTTTGCTGCACAACCTGCAATNCAAGATTAAAAGGAAATACTTTAAGGTTATGATCGCATCAGATTCTAAACAAGAATTTACGTGTGAATTATGTAAACATACATTTACAAATAAGAGAATATTTGAAACACATCTGTTCTGTCATATTAGAAAAAAACTATTTTGCTGCACAACCTGCAATAAGAAGTTTTTGTGGCAATTTCTTTTGCGAAGACACATGAAAGAACACAAAACTAGAAATGAAAACGAAATCTCTCACATAAATTTACGTTTGCAGCTATCTGGAAATCGAGTGAAGTCATTTTCAAGAAATGATAAAGTTCATGCATGCAAGATAAGTGGAAAAGAATATAAGTATGAAGATCGACCTATCAAATCCGATATTTATAATAAGAATTTTAAAAGGAGAAGGCAACCGAAACGCTATAAAAAAACATACAGTGAAGAACGTCCTTTCAAATGCGATATTTGTAATAAGGGTTTTAAATGGAAAGGGCCACTAAAAATCCACCAAAATATTCATAGTGAAGAACGTCCTTTCAAATGCGATATTTGTAATAAGGGTTTTAAATGGAAAGGGCCACTAAAAATCCACCAAAATATTCATAGTGAAGAACGTCCTTTCAAATGCGATATTTGTAATAAAAGTTTCAAATGGAAAGGGTCACTAAACAGCCACCAAAATATTCATAGTGAAGAACGTCCTTTCAAATGCGATATTTGTAATAAGGGTTTCAAATGGAAAGGGCCACTAAAAATCCACCAAAATATTCATAGTGAAGAACGTCCTTTCAAATGCGATATTTGTAATAAAAGTTTCAAATGGAAAGGGGCACTAAAAAGCCACCAAAATATTCATAGTGAAGAACGTCCTTTCAAATGCGATATTTGTAATAAAAGTTTCAAATGGAAAATGCAACTAAAACGCCATTACGAAACTCATACTGATGAACGTAACTATTTTTCTTAGGTATGTAAGAAAAGGTTTAATAAAAATGTTTGATAGCTTATAAAATCGTTCATAATAATAAATTCAATTGTACTTGTGATATAACATACAAATATATTAAAACAAAACACTATTTGGCATCACGAAGTAGTTTATAATCAATTTGTCCATACTTGTGAGGTATGTAATTAAAGTTTTCAACGCGGTTCTAGTTTAAAGTGGCATATTATTATACACGGCAATGAACACTTATATTCTTGTCATATGTGTAACAAATATTTTAAGACACGCTGCTAACTTATATCTATAAGCGTCATTAGAGCTTCCAGGGATATATAGTGGGCTATGTGTTGGTTTAATGAATACGCTAGTGGATATACGCTTTTTGTTAAATACGATATTAATGTCTAAGAAATGTACCATCCTGGAGATTTTTTGCTCTAGCTTCAGGTTAAGGCCTTCTTCGTTTTCGTTAATTCTATCTACAAAGTTAGCAATTACTCGATTGTTTTTCCAAATTATAAATATGTCATCTACATATCTCTTGTAGTATACTATATCCCTTTCGAAGCTACGCAGAACTTTTTCCTTTACTTTTCTAACAACAAGCACGGAAAGAAGCCCTGAAATTGTTAGCAGCATTTCGAGCGTTGATTAGAAGGGCTTTTATATACTGTGAAAACGTTATAGACCGGGATACAGAGATAGAAAGAATTATACAGATAGCAGGAACATTAGGTTATAAGAGGAATGTTATCGAGGGAATTATTAGAAAATTTGAGGCCAGTAATGATAAAGGTACTAGACAAGGTTTATCTAGGTACACGAAATTTACTTACAACAAGTATTTAGGAGGGATTATGAAAGAAATAGCAAATATAAAGGATACAAGGGTGATCTTAAAAAGAGCCCCGAATTTGTATAAAATACTTAGAAACGATAAAGGGTTAGTTAAAAAAGAAGATAAGGCGGGTGTGTATAAGATTCTCTACGAGAACCAGCTAATAGGTATAAATAAAGAATATGTAGAGGTTACTACTAGAAACCTAAGAATAAGGATAAAAAAACACAAGTATGATATCAGGAAAGGTTCTAATACAACAGTACTAGCCCAGATGGCGCAAGCGGAAGGATCCTTGGTTCGATGGAATGAAGCAAAAATCCTAAAACAGATACACTCACCAACTTTGGCAAGAACAGCTGAAAAGATAGAAATTTACATAAGCAAGCTAAAAGAAAAATGCATTAATGCAAGGGACGCAGAGGGTCTTCCTTCAGCTTGAAAATATGCCGTTAAAAACTTACAAGAGGCGCATGAACTCTAGTATATTTTAAAGGGAATTATGTCTAGTTAGGATAGATAGTATTAATGTTTGGTACGAGTAATACGTTTTTAATTTTACATTTTTGTATCATTTACAATGTATTAGTTATTCTTATTAATGGAAATGTCATTGGTTATTAATATTTTTTGAATTTTGAAATTGTTGTTCCATTTAAGAAATATTCTTTTTAACCTGAAGATGATCTATCGAATAGATCGAAAACGTTTGTTACATTAAAAATCTCTCGGCGAATATTAAGGTGTTGGTTAAAGTTTTTTATTTATTTAATTCTGCTGGGTACGAGTGTGGTTTATATCGATGCAAGAAATGATGAGAAAGAAAACAAAAATACAGTTCAGTGGGTGATCAGTTAATTAATTTAACGAACATAATCCATACCAAGACTGTTCATTATCTGAATTGTTTGTTAACGGATTATCTATTTACCGTAGGTTTTCATGGGAATTTGATTAATTCGTTCTGAAGACTTGGAAAAATTTTAAAAGTATATACTTTTTTACTACGTTAATTTATATGTAATAATAAAAATACATATATACACAGTCTTGCATTTTTATTAGTTATGTTTTTTCCGTTTGTGAGAGTTAAACAATCTGTCTAATGTCCATTGCTTTTTTCTCTTCAGGATTTTTCAGAAGTAATTGTAATTGTAGAGATTTCCAAGTTTATTAACCTCAACCTGCTTTGGATGCCATTCTAAAACCGTTGTTCTGACATTCTCCCACTTCTCCAAAAGATCTTTAATAGCATATATCGGCGTTAATCCTCTTTTTCAGAAGAAAACATTTCTCGCCGCGTTTCTTGGCGTTCTTCTGTCGTCAGATCCGTTATGATTCCTTCAGTCTCCTTTATTTCTCAAATGTGAGTTTTTTTACTTCTTTAGCTGCTCGAGTCTTCTTCATTATACTGTATTTTTCTTAGATAAGATTGAATTGGGGTGAGGTACCTGTTTGTAGAAAAGGGTTGCCATTTTGTATTTTATTTTGACTGGATTCTCGGTCACCTGACTACTTACGAGTCTGGATTTTTTTTATGCGAAAATGATTTGGGCACCTAATACTGTAGACCTGTTCAAACCATACTGACCAGCAACATCAGACATCATCTGGCCATACTCCTCCACCTTTGCTAGTATACTCTCACCTTTCAAAAATAAAAACCGACGCAAAACGTAACGGGTGCCCGCCCGACGGTCTCACGAATACTATAAAAGAATTGTTTCTGTCAGAAAAATAAAAGACCGTAATTACAAGGGAGAGTTTCAAAATTCGGAGGAATACTATACGATCAGTATATACCGTGTTGAGCGTCGCTGTCGACGTCTCTTGCGCCCGAAAATTTTCAAATTGTTGTTTGAAGACAAGGGAAGACCTATCGGTATTTTTTATTTTACGTCGCTTCTTGTGTTTCTTCTGTGAGGTGTTCGTTGTTTGAAGATAAACATTTTTCAAGAAAGTGTTCGTTAACCGATCACCCACTATATTTTATTAAAACAAGTAAAACGGCAAAACCGTATTTGGGACAAGACTATGTCTCGACGACAGAATCACTTTCAGGCTCAAGGCAGGTCTCGTTCTCATTCTTCTATTTTCTTTGATATCGCTGCTTTTGGGCGCGATCGTTCAAACTTCGCCGGCCACGACCACGAGATCGTCCACGATGCATCTCCCAAGAAATTAATCTATCCAATTTCAAAATTTCTCTCCGTTGCGTGTCGGTCCGGGTTGAATTTTTGTCGATGCGTAACAAAAAGTTCCCGTTTTTTAAAAGAATAATCGTGGCTATTGTATCGCCCGAAATTATTTTTTTATTTTGCACAAACAATATACAGTTTAACTCGATTATAATGTCATCGAATGTAATGACAACCCTAATATTAATAAACTTAAATTCTATTAACTTAAATGAATTTACAGTCGACCTCCCTATAACAGTGTTGATTTTTCAGTGTTATATGTATTCCATGTTGTACGAGTCACTTAGATTTTATAAATACGTGTGCCGGGCTGTTAACGGCTCACGTATTTGTAAAATCTAAGTGACACGTACTCTCCCTTACCTGACTTCGGTGGGGTGAGGTACCTGTTTGTAGAAGAAAGTCGCCATTTTGTATTTTATTTTGACTCGATTTTCGGTCCCCTGACTACTTACAAGTCTGGATTTTTTATGCGAAAATGATTTGGGCACTTAATACTCTGTGTAGATATTTGTTTGTGCGTAATTAATCACTACAAACAAGGTCACATATAATAAAAGATTAAAATTTATTACAGTACATACATGAAATATGGTGCGACTGTACAAGTTAAACACGGGAGCGATAATACATGCGTCTGGAGCGAGGTCCGAATCCAAAAGGAATGTGATGTCATAGGTCAGGTTGCCAGGTCTGTTCAGTTCAGTGGTTCCTCCTTGTCGCAACTTTGGGATTTATCACCAAAGCTGTCGCCACACTCTGTGCCAAATACCAACTCTCGATATGTACTCCTTCATACCTCTATGCTGGTAAGAATATCGGGCAGTACGCTTTTATAAACAAGACATAGTCTTGTCAAAAACAAAAAAAAAACCTGAGGACATGACTGCCTTCTTTTTATATTTTGTTCTTTTTATGCCATTTTCAGTAGTTTGTTGTTGGCAAGAAGTCTTTTATACATAACTTGGCATTCTTCTGTGAAGTTATTACATATTTGGAGTTCTGCTTTCACAGAGTCTACTTTAAAACGATTTCTCTCATTTCTCCACATTAAAATCATTGAGAAAACTCGTTCGGCATGAGCATTGCTATATACTATGTAGAAGATATAGGCACTAATTTTCTTTAGATTGTGACGTATGAAAGTGCCAATGCACATTTGGGATGCGGTGTAATTGTTCTAGTCTGGGATAGTCCTTGTACGAAAATACAAGAACTCCATTTGACACGTGCTACAGAACTAGGGTTCTCATTCCCCGGTGTTTTGCTTGTCTCGAGATTCCGGGATAAAAGTGTACTGATCCCGGGACAAAATTATTTATTTTTAAGATATACAAAATATCATGAAATGTAATGATATAATTATTTTTTGTTTTTGAAATAATTTAACTTCAACCTCCAAAATCATATTAATAATGCTGTGTAAGATATATATTAAAAATTACATTTGAATTACGTAGAAATTTTTACAAATAAAAAAAAATTTATTAAAGTTTGCTGGAAACTGCATACAACATTAACAAAAAAAATTTTTTTAAATGAACTTAAATCCAACTTCTAACTTAGAAGGAAATTTTCGTTTTTTAAATAAAATATAATATAATAAACTATTGTAAATTTTTATAAGATTTTAGAGAGCAACGATTGTCAATACTCCGATCACTCAATATAATTCTTAATTAATAATGAAAAGTCTAGCTACCTAGAATGCTCTTTCCGATTAAATTGATGTGAGTGGAATCGTGTTTAATGCGTTTAAAAAAAGACAAATATGTGTTTTTCATCTGTATCCTGAAAGATTTCTAGTTCGTTTTCGAGATTGTAGTACAGGTAGGCCTCCTACAGCGCGGTAGATAAGTTCCTTGAAAATACTGCGTTGTGGGAAATCGCGTCATAGGAGACACCAACTTAATACAAAAACTGGGATTCGGTTCTAAAAAACTTGGTGTTTGAATGGCGTTTTTTGAATTTTTCAAACCAGCCATTGCTAGCCACGAATTTAACACTGCTTTCATCAGCCGACGACTGTCCCATTTGTTTTAAGTAATGAAATATTTTTAAGGCTTTGTGTTTATTGCACTTTTATTTAAAGGCAACCGTTTCTTATTCATATCTTCTACCCATAATATTAGCGCTTTTTCCATTTTTTTTTTCATTATAGGTGCTCTCGGACGAGCAACATTTTTCACAAGAATAGATGATCCGAATGCAACTGAATTCTTTCTAATCTTTTCTTCCTATTGCTTAATCGACCGAATAGTTGACTCATTTAAATTAAAATGCCTACAAATATCAGCTATTCTCTCTTGATTTTTAATTCGATACAAAATTTCTATCTTTGTTTGAAAAGATATATTAATAAATTTCCTTTCTAACGGCGGCCCTTTCTTTTCATTCGACATTGTTATGACTAAAATTTTTTCAAGCAGTTTTGTGGACAGTAGAAATCGCAAAAAAATAACTTCCCTTTACTATGTCGTTAAAAATATACACCCAATAGAAGTTTATACTGTATTTTAGACCATTTTTGCGGTCCCCACCTATTGAAAGAGTATAAATTATCGAAAATTCAGTGATATATTTGAGTGTTTATGGTAACTGATGCACATCAGTCTAGAAACCGATCTTCCCCTGAAACTTTCATGGGAATAACACATCAACGTAGAAAAACAGCTGTTTTCGAGGACATTTAGCTCTACACCGAACTGCGGCGCTTATTACGTGACCCGTTGCGATTTTTCAATTCATTTCTAAATACCGTATACCGCGTTGTAAAAGTACCGCGTTGTAAGAAAATTTCCGCATTTTTCCAACCGCGTTGGAGCGAAAACGCGTTGTAGGAGGCCTACCTGTATTTCTTTTGTTCTCTAGTATTCTTGATTTGTCTACCTCGACTGCTTTAATAGAAACACCATAGCACAATAATTTGGCAGTTCGTTTGTCTTTAATAATCAGGTTATCAAAAAAACTTCATACTTCATTTAAAGACTTCGTACTCGTTTGTATCCTAGCCCAATTTGCACAACCTGGCGTTACGCAGTTATTGAAGCTACTGGGCATGGTTAAAAATTAAGACAGCATCGGCACAAATATTCCAGATATTACAGGTAAAGAATTTCGAGAGTCATGCCACAAATAAGCTACGTATTGATTATTGACCATTTGTAACGTGCCATAACGAGCAAAAATATAAACAATCTAATAAGTAGGTTTAAAATTAATACAGTAGAGCGTCGTTTATGCGAATCTATTGGGGTCTGGGGTTGTTCGGATAACTTATATTTTTCGGATAACCAGTTATGTACGACAAAATATATTAATTTATCCCGTGTTGAAATTTTTTTCCGTTGCGTGTCGCTTCGCGTTGAAAATTTTCGTCGATATTAAACCTAACGAAGACTATTGTATCGTTAAAAATTATTTTTTTATTTTGTACGAACAAAATAAATATATTGAAAAATATAAAAACAATAAAAAATTATACTTCAGAAGTTAATTTAGTATGAAAAACGTAAAGTATTTGAGTAGCCAAAGACATAGCCGAAGATTACAGCGCCACAGCACTGACGAAAATTTAAATTTGTCGACTGAAATTCCTTTGGATAAACGACGCTCTACTGTAAATACAAATGTTTTCTGACAGTTTATGAGTTAACTATACTTTATATTTGTAAAATTTCCTCAACCTTAACACAAAATTTAAAATACAAAGTGAATTTTTAAGGAAATTGCGGGATTTCCCGGAATAAGAAAAAGTTCCCGGGTTAAAAAACGACTGGTATCCCGTTTGAAAAACCCTATACTGAACTATACTATACCCGACAAAAAGCACATTCGAGATTATACTTGCATAATTCTATAAACACTGGGAACTAATTTAACGGTAACAGAACAAACCGAAATCATGATAAAATGTTTGACAAGGTGATGGAAACCATAAAAACAGTAAAACATAAATGAAAGCTAGAAAATCATTCAAAAAAATTATAACTTTAAAAAGGATCCAACATATAAATAAAATTTCAATCGTTAAAAGTAAAACGTTCTTTCACCGCTGCACACAAATAATGTAAATTTAAAAGTAAATTTGATTTACGATTTGAAAATTTCAGAACAATTTTAAACAGCTTTTAAAAACATTGCTTTTATTTTCAATTAATTTCATTTCGGTTTTAATTAATAAATTTTGATTTTGAAAACAGAAAATGAAGCTCTCATTTCATTTCGTATGTTTCAAAAATTGGGGAAACTATCGAACAAATGTAACAAACTTTTGTTAAAATTAAATTATGAGCTTTGGATCATCGCATAATGTTAAGTTCGAATTGAATTTTTTCGCGTGAATGTCTATAAGTGATATGCAAGTACCACATTCTTGCATATCACTTATAAAGCAAAGCTTATGATTTATGTAACTGTCCGAGTTAAAAGAATGGCAATTTAAAGCATGCAAAGCTACATTCGAAGCCGTAATTAGGGTCATTCAAATACGAAGTCTTTCGTATTGTACTCGAACTGACGTCATTGAACTCATTCGTGTTAATATAACTCAAATAATTGATAGTCTCGAGTTACATCCATCAAGCGAGCTGGAAAAAAGAGCAGAAATACGTCATACTTGGTATACCGGTAAGCATGATGGGATTAAGGATTTAAAAAATGAAGTTAGTCGATTTGGCCTGTGAACAGCTCTGTGATATTCTGCCTCCTTTTTTTGTATTGTTTAAATCAGTATCGTTCTCTTCCTAACTAGTAATTCTATAGAAAAAAAGGGATAGTCTCTTCTCGGGTTAAATGTCACAGTCTATACCTATAAATTCGATCAACGATAAAATCAACAAGGCAAGAACAGACGTTTAAAAGAAACTAATAAGCGGCGTTTCTCATCTCTCCTGTAGCTGTACGTAGCACGTGTCTGCGGACACCTGCACGATAACCAAAACAACATAATAATAATTGCGTCGCTCGTCGACTAAAACGATATTTAATATAAACAATTTAGAGATTGTTGTCAGATCTGAGAAGATATTGTCAAACTATACAATAATTAATGGGAGAGAACTGTCAAATTCGTAGCAATTTATATCATAAAGTTTCACCTTCAGTAGACCAATGTCAACAATTTCACCAAAGAATACATCGGCGACGTTCCGTACCAGCTGGATCTAAATCCGGTTCAGGTAACAGGTGTCCTTAGAAGTCATCAACTATTTGACAGTTCTCATCCCTCAAAAATAATATAAAAAGGGCTCGCACCCAATTGTCGGTGGGACGTCCGGAAAACAGACAACGGCTGCTCAACACCATCAACTCCGTCTACTCCACGAAATACAGACGACGACGACTAGCGAGGTAAATCTAGTTATTTGCGTAAAATCTGTATCTCTCTCTCCCTCAATTGACCGAGAGTAGTTAGATTAATTCGGAAGATAAAAAGGGATTAGATCACTTATATGTCCCGAATGCCGATATCACCCTTCTAACGGCCTATTTTGTATTTCTCTTTTGAGCTATAATATGTAACCATTTAGTTAAGGTTCTTATTAAACTATTTGATAATTTAAGTGAGAGTGATTACTCGTACATCGCCGACACCTTATCGATTTATCCGCGACCTCCCACTCGATTTTTGTCCTCCTAAATTGCCATCCACCGACCCCGTGAACGGGACTTACCTTCCCGTCGTTGGAAAATAAAACCGGTTTAAGCTTCGACACTTAAACTCCGATTCTCACAGCTCAATTATTATTAAGAATTGCTTTTAGCCTTTGGTTTAATTTAATTAATTAAATATTTCTAATGTTGGGTAGACAATAAGGACTTATCACACCAGTGATAATAAGCGCAAACACTCAGGTATCAATGTAGTACATTTAATAAAACAAAAGTGATGTACTGTATATTAAAACTCGATTAGATGAACAATTAACACGCATTTCGGACTATCGGAGTAATCCCTCTTCAGTTGGTATTAATATAAAAAGGTTATAATACTTAAAATTATACAAGACAAACAAACTGCTATAAAGGTACGATTAGTGAACATTAAATGGGTGCAGAGGAGACAGGAATAAGGCGGCTTCATAACGCTACAAGGTAGGGTTACATAACAGTAAGAAGATGGAGTTTGAAGGTGGCATTACTACAAGGTGCAGCGTTATGAAGGAGGTGTGGTACAGTCAATATCTGGTGACTAACTTCTTAATGGCTAACCTTCATTTCATCACTTCTTAATTAGTTTGCACGTGTTACAGTTAACTTTTGTTTTATAGCGATATATGACGCAGGAACAAAATAGAAGCCTACAATGTTTTATCTAAAAAAATAAACGAAGAACAGAAAGACATATTAGTCACACACATAGAAAATAATAAGAAAATGAACGGTGAAAATTTGAGAACAAATTTATTAAAAAAACAAAAAAACATTTCGATATGTGGAAAGAATTAGTTCTTTCCACATATCGGCGCAGAGCCCAAACGGTTAGGAGTTGAAAGTTGAAATTTCGTACACAGTTAGGGTACGTCACGAGAACGCACACTAAGAAGGGATTTTTCGAAATTCCCCCCGGGGGGAGAAAGACAGGATTAAGGCTTAACACTTCCATCAACAATGGCGGTGTTAAGTAACAATGGAAGTGTTAAGTAACAATGGAATTGTTAAGAGAAAGCGACGTGCAAGATTTACAGGCGCAGATGCAGTTCTTTCGTTTTTGCGGGGAAATCGAACATATTTTTAGAACCATCTAAAAGTTCTCTAATTAGTCTGGAAACAAGGGGACTCAATTCTTGCATTCTGTGAAAACGGGTAAGGTTGACTGTAACGTAACAATCTTTATCTTAGTTATCGTCACTTTTGCCCGAGCAACGCCGGGCCCACCTGCTAGTAATAATATAAATTATTTAATGGTCGAAAAATTCGTTTCCTTCTTAAACGTTTCACGTCTTTCGATTCTTTCTAATGGTTCGATGGCGATCGGAATAGCATATCCGTTAGCCATTTTCACTTTTATCTCACATGCTCGACTCAAAGTGAGTACTAAACTCACATGGTGCAGGATAGGCTGAACACATGGATTTTACCGGATTTCTCCACGTCTGTAACGAATAGGGGCCAGTTACCCTTAAAACGACCTTCCGGAAGGCATCCCTCTAGGCAGATCGCCCAAGTGTTGTGTTGCCATAACTTAATGAAAACAAACAAACGATGTCTGCCTTGGAGACAGAAAAATAGAAATCTTTTAGCAGATCGTCACATGCTTGAAACAGAGCTGGTTCTGATAGGTGCAGTTTGTATTTTTTTTATCTGTTTGATAAATGAAAATATTTCATTAACTTCGCAAATGTTCACGAGGCATGATTCTTGTTACCATTTCGTTCCCAACAGTGTGTAAATTTACCAATAAAAGGACAATTCGCAATGCACTTTGAAAAAGTAATGCTAAAAAATAAATTTCTGCTATCGACTGAATTTTTTTACATTTTATCGATTTGTATGACCTATTTTGATTTGTATGATTAATTTAATTAGTTGCAACTCTCTTTTCTTTTGCCACATTACTATAGAAATCATTTCAGTGTTTTTTCGCACAAAATATAATGAAATTTAAATTTATTTATAAGTTTTACTTATATTTATTTCATAAATTTCCCAGCTTTTTAATCTTTTTTTAAATTTAATTATTTATTATAAGATAGTTAACATTGAACTATCAGTCTACGTAATATAATGTAAACCAGAATGTTAAGAATATGATAATATACCGTATTTTATTTTTAGTTTTTTTACTATAAACATTCATAGATGCGTTTTAAGAACCATACTATTAACCACATAACATGTGATTTTATAATAATAAACAACGCTTTTTGCTGATGACTATAAATTAGACAGAATTAGACAACCTAATAAATAGGGTATAACAATTTGCAGGGCTGATCACACCAAGGCCGACTGAAAGAAGGACCAAACCGGTTGGTCTTTAATAATCACATTTCAAATTTAAGTATGCATTTCGGGTACAAGGACTCCTCATCAGCTTACAAACACATGGTAACAACGTAACAAATACAATACCAATAACCTGCCAATACAGCGGGATAACCAACATAACCAACACTGCATTTACAATTTCTCAACGTAACCCATACACTAAAACTAAAATGTCAAGTATAAATTAGAATACAATGACAATGTGGTATAACATATTATCTGGGACCAGTAAATGTCTTAGTTTCTCCTACATTTTCCAAATTCTGGTAAACGGTTACATTATTAATAATAAATATTGTTAAATATATTAAAAAACACAAAAGGGGCAAGGATGCTAACAATGAACTTACTCTTATTAAAACCAATTGGTCTCCAGATTTTAACAAAAACAAAATACATCTGATCTATAAGCCTTTGTGAAGTCAACTGCACTGTCACACTGCATTATACAAAGTGATGCTACTATACTCCCTACATCTGTTTCAAGGTCAAGTGAAAACGATGTCAATCCACCCCTCATGTAGTTCCACGTTGTTATTAATTCTGATGTCTTCCTGTATTTTCAGAATTTCTAGGTGTTCTTGTACTCTTCTTTTTAGTTGATTATTTTCTGTCATAATACACTTGATGCTATCTTTTAAAATTTCACAACCTTCAGTGTTGCAATGTTGTGCCACTGATGATGATATCAAATTATTTTTAATGGCATATATATGTTCTTTAATCCTTGTCTTTAATTTTCTTCCAGTTTCCCCCATGTATTTATTTTTTATGTGAACAACTGCAATCTAATGAATAAACTACATTATTTTTTTCTAAATCGTTATGTTCATTATTTTCATGTTTAATATCAATCAATTTTGCTATGGTTTTTGTGTGGTTTGGTGACAAAAGAGCATTTGAAATTGACCGGTATCGGTACCTTCGCGATTTGGCAGCCCACGTGCATGTACGCACCGCACATTTAGCAGGACCGTCTCTGATTCAACTGGTAGGGAGCTATTTGACTAAATGGTTAAGATTTAAAGAGTACAGAATATTTATGTTATTTTTATGTACGTTTCATTACAAAGCTATATTTAATTATAATTTTTTTTAAAAGTACAGTCGACCCCCCTATAAGATAGAGATACGTTCCATTCTTTAGGAATCCGATTTCTTACGAATCCTTCCAATCACAACCCGACACGTGTCAAGTTTACGGACTACGGCTGTTTGAAAGATTTTCTTCCATAAAATTAATCGATTCTAGACTAATCCGACTCAACATTTCCAAAATACGTATATATTTTTTGGAAATAATCCGTATAAACTACGCTATAAACAAAAAATTGTAGGATTACTTACCGAGTATGCACCATTCGACAACCCCATTGCTAAAGCTTGTTTTCGTCGCGAAGCAGCACACCAAACCACGGCCGATTTCTGATAACTTATTTTTCTGCGAAAACTTCGTTGAACTTCGGAGACATCATTAATATAAATAATTTTAATCGCCGTTGAATAAGAAATGTTTCTTTCACAAGAAATGTATAAAATTACAGTACTGTATTAGACTTACGGTACCTAATTTACATACTGACAGACGATAGTTAGTGTAAAAATCTCCGTAGCGTGGCGCCACGCTAGACGGCGGAAATTATATATTTAATTATTACAAATTTACAATAAGTTAATATATAATTATATATACAGTACCTAATTTTTATATAATTTATATAATACTGTCCAGACGATAGAAATCTCTCCGTAGTTGGCGCTACGGACGGCGGGAAAGTAGTTCGGCTGCTTGATGACGTTTGAGGTAATTATAGGGAATTTTTACTGTTTTTTACGGATACCGGTCACAATTTTTTCGCAGTTTTATAGGAATCGTAATTATAGGGACCGAAATTATAGGGGGGTCGACTGTATATTCATACAATTGAAGAATGTTTTGTACCAGGTATGTATATCCACCACACATTTTATTTATCCAAGTAAGTTTTTATAATTTTATATTTAATAAAGGTTTTGGTTATTTTCATAGACTGATATTTGACAGAGACCACACTTATCAGTCTTTATTTTAATTAAAATGACAGATCATTCTGACATCAACGCCTTCTAATTTCGAGGGAAATTCGCGAATTATATGTCAAAACATTTTTAAAATCAATTTCGCATATTTTCTAGACGCAAATGCGATTCAAGTAGTGATATATGGTACATCAGTGTGTACCAGTAAGTCACCGGTCTACCCTTGATGACGTCATGAAGTTTGTCGCGACGGTTGCTTAATTCTACTTTCTATATGCAAAATTTTTTCAACCTTAACACAAAATTAGAAAACATGGTGCCTTTTAAAGAATTTGCGAAATTTTCCGGGATGAAAAGAATTTTCCGAATTAAAAACAAATGGATATACAGGGAAAGAAGCGAATGTGATTCGGAATTATGCGATTTAAACGTAATTAATCTCGACAACGAGACTTTGAAATTCGGTCGGAATAGAAATAATCACGAAATAGTTTATCGATACAAACTGAAAAATGTAAAATATTTTGAAAAAATTCTTTTCGATTTCCATCTGAATTATATTTTTTTAAGCATTACTTTGAGCAGAGTCGGTAGGTTAATCTACCGACTCTGCTTTGAGTAAAAAAAATATAGTACACAAATTTTATTAATAGAAATTAAGAAAAATTTAATATGTAAAAAGTCTTCCGTCTGAGTAAATATTAATGTTAAATGATCATCGAAATGAATTAATATTTTTAAATTTTATGAAATTTTCGGTCCTAACTTTTAAACTTATTTTTGGATCCAGACGAACTCTTCGCCGTCGACGCCATCGTCTTGGAAAGCATCGGATTCAAAGTTAACGGTTAGTACGAAAAAAGTAAGTTTTATGAAAATATGTTCCGAGTATTTATTAACTGAAACGTGAACTGGACCAGAATTGACCAAAACTTTCAATCGTAAGTTACGATATCGTAAAATATCTCGTAAATAATAAGATAAAAGATAGTTGTGGTAGGCCGATGAAGTGGACAAAATGGCGACCGAGTATTTGGCGCCGTAGAGTCGATCGTCTGATTTAAATATTTCTGATTCGAAACTTGTAAGGTGTTAAGGAATGGCGAGAAATTAATTGAAGTTCTCACGGCGGAATTAACTTATATATGACGAAATTTATTAAATATATTTTTTGCTAATTTTTATGAAATGTGTATTAATACTATTAATAACGTTTTATGATTAACTTTAAGGACAGACTTACGTAACTTATTGTAATATATTTACTTATTTTAATATTANATGGTACATCAGTGTGTACCAGTAAGTCACCGGTCTACCCTTGATGACGTCATGAAGTTTGTCGCGACGGTTGCTTAATTCTACTTTCTATATGCAAAATTTTTTCAACCTTAACACAAAATTAGAAAACATGGTGCCTTTTAAAGAATTTGCGAAATTTTCCGGGATGAAAAGAATTTTCCGAATTAAAAACAAATGGATATACAGGGAAAGAAGCGAATGTGATTCGGAATTATGCGATTTAAACGTAATTAATCTCGACAACGAGACTTTGAAATTCGGTCGGAATAGAAATAATCACGAAATAGTTTATCGATACAAACTGAAAAATGTAAAATATTTTGAAAAAATTCTTTTCGATTTCCATCTGAATTATATTTTTTTAAGCATTACTTTGAGCAGAGTCGGTAGGTTAATCTACCGACTCTGCTTTGAGTAAAAAAAATATAGTACACAAATTTTATTAATAAAAATTAAGAAAAATTTAATATGTAAAAAGTCTTCCGTCTGAGTAAATATTAATGTTAAATGATCATCGAAATGAATTAATATTTTTAAATTTTATGAAATTTTCGGTCCTAACTTTTAAACTTATTTTTGGATCCAGACGAACTCTTCGCCGTCGACGCCATCGTCTTGGAAAGCATCGGATTCAAAGTTAACGGTTAGTACGAAAAAAGTAAGTTTTATGAAAATATGTTCCGAGTATTTATTAACTGAAACGTGAACTGGACCAGAATTGACCAAAACTTTCAATCGTAAGTTACGATATCGTAAAATATCTCGTAAATAATAAGATAAAAGATAGTTGTGGTAGGCCGATGAAGTGGACAAAATGGCGACCGAGTATTTGGCGCCGTAGAGTCGATCGTCTGATTTAAATATTTCTGATTCGAAACTTGTAAGGTGTTAAGGAATGGCGAGAAATTAATTGAAGTTCTCACGGCGGAATTAACTTATATATGACGAAATTTATTAAATATATTTTTTGCTAATTTTTATGAAATGTGTATTAATACTATTAATAACGTTTTATGATTAACTTTAAGGACAGACTTACGTAACTTATTGTAATATATTTACTTATATTAATATTAAAAGAGAAAAAAACTATTTTCAAGGTTTATAATAAAATTTATTATTATTTTATATTAATTACAGGGCAATCTATATATAGGACATTAAGTATATGGTTATTACGTTAGCTATATCTAATCTCTGTTATTTATAAATTATATTCGATGGAATTTTTGTAAAATTCTATAGAAATTTATATATAAACAACGCCTTTAAATCTTTCTTTTATTAAATACACAGTTTTGACGTACAAAAGTATTCTAAACTGAGAAAATGGAGATAAAAGAAGAGTTAGATACGAAAGATTTCGATTTTACTTTTGAACCAAGTAAAGAAAATTTTGCTGCCGTATTAAAGAATTGCAAGAAAGAATTAAAAACGGAAGATAAGCAGTTTTGTGTAAGAATCAAATCAGAACCTTTAGAACATGGAAACGATAATAATACAGAGGTGAGTAAAAAGTACTGTTCTCTGAGGTAAAAAACACATCTGTGGGACAGTTTGCAGATAGAAAAAAGCATAGGCAAATTTCTCACAGAGTAATTTTGGTGGACTAACCTTATATCTCGCGAAAGATCATATGTAAAGGCACAGTTTTTTTGACTTTTTTGCTGGTATAAGTGTGCTCTACAGTTGTATTAAGGTCCCAACCGTCTTATTCGGCGCTTGAGTATGGTATTTCTGGGATTCTGATGTTGCTTTAAGGACGAGAAAAACAACTAAAATATTAAAATATAAAATACGAAATGGGAAAGAATATCTTTATAACTTGCGGTCGAATCGAGATAGGCACGTCATTCTCGATGACAGGACGAAAAAGCCATTTTGCCAGTTTTCTATAAAATTTGTCATTTTGGTTATAGTATTCGTTTTCTATGGGTTAAGCTTTATTTGTAAACGTTCGAAGTTTACATTATTCTGTACAAAATGTTAACACATACTTTATTCATCTAAGTTCATGTCTACGGGGAAAAATGTCGGTATGATTTTGATCGGAGGGAAGTCGACACGAATCGGGTATTTAGTAGTGATGTAACGAATATTCGGTTACTATTCGGTATTCGGCCTATTCGGCCTATTTTTCGCTATTCGGCCGAGTACCGAATATTTAATCACTATTCGGCCGAATACCGAATACCTAAAAATAGGAGTAAGAAATAACAAAAACACAGTAATCATTTTGGTATTTATATTTAATGTTATCGGGTTAGTGTTGTTTGTTTATATTTATTTATAACTTATAAATGCACAAAATAAAAAAGAAAATAATATTAGTCACATGTATTCGCAATTTATAATTACAAAGATCAGCTCGACGTATCAGACGTACTGTACACCCTTATTCGTTCGAGAATCGTCGCACATCTGAGGTCTGACCCAGCTTATCCTTCTTTTTAAGCGCTCTTCCCTTTCTCTTTCCTCTATCGCTCTAGTCCACGTATGTATACATCATAATATGCGCTCACGATACTTTCGATTCGTCACTTTTCTGTCGTAGATTTTTAATTTTACAATTACGTGACTCATAGCCTGGTGATAACGGAGAAAAGAGACAGATAGGATGACCATATAAGTCACAGTTATGATTTCACAGATTCGAGACAGCTTGGTAGCCCGAACGGCCCCAGGCTTTCGCCCGTGCACGCTAAGTTTCCTTCATTATAAGCATTTAGCTTTCCGAAGTCCAGTGGCGTACCGTGGGTGTCAGCCGCCCGGGGCGAAGAAAATTTTCGGGCCCCCCTTATTTAGGTATTTCAATTTAAAAGACCAAAATTCAGTTTTGTCACAAAACAAGCAATGAAAAATTCGGTGGTAGTACAGCGACCTGTTTAAAATAGTTCTATTGGATATTAGTGGCGTATATGAACGCGAATGAATCGTACAAGCAAAAAAAAAACAAAAAAAGGTCAACAGGTTTCGCAGCAATTCCTCGGATGAAAAAGCTACTAGTTCACCCGGCGAGCCGATTCCCGGACTGTCCGGACGATAGCACTATCGTAGGCGCGATGCAAGTATAGATTAGGATGTTTCAAATTTTTACAAGATACAATATTATTATTATTTATTGTAAAATTTTGCCGCCCCCTAAAAAGTGCCGCCCGGGGCCGCCCCTGCTGCCCCCACTACGGTACGCCACTGCCGAAGTCTATGACAACAATTGTTTGACATTGACGGCCGCGAATTTCGCGCCAATAAGCTTCTTCGACTTGTTCGATTATGTTATCAACTCAATTTCATATTTATTTTCACTTCGCGGGCCTTCTCTGTTCTTTTTCCGTTATTTACACGTGTAGGTCATTTCATTGTTATCCACATTTGATATCATCATTTATCACATACTGCCACAACACTCGTGTCTGTCCGCTACAACTGCCAAGAATTAACGCGATTGACGAAGCGTAGTGACAGCGGGCCAATAGAGAGCAAGTCCTTGCCATAATGCGCTTTGCGCGCCAATTTTGGTACGTGCGTTAATCAAGCTGAATAGTTTGGCCGAATATTCGGCTATTCGGCAACGCTCCCGGCCGAATATTCGGTATTCGGCCTGAGGCCGAATATAAGTTACTATTCGTTGCAACACTAGTATTTAGCGATGTAAAGTTTTAACCAGATGTAGGAGAACGACATTAATGCGACAATTTCGTGATAGAACGATAATGTCATGATCGGTTGCGGATAGTTCGAACAGCTTTTACGTTCGGGAGAGGGGAATGGATAAAAGGTACCTTTGAACCCGACCACACCTCTAGTCAAGTATGCTTCTACAGTCAATGAGTTACGTTGGAGATTGACGATAATCGAGAACTTATCGTTAGAATGAAGGAAACGTGAGCTAATCCCTCATCGACAAATAATAAAAGAACCTTTACTATGTCATTACATTTAGATATATTTAATTTTCTCGACTACTTATCAGTTATCATTAGTAGCAGATATCTGACTTCACTTCTGATAGTATTTTTTTAAATATGTTGATAAAATAAGAGTGCACTTTTAAACTGTGAAATATTTAATCGATCAAATCAAATTAGCCTATATAATAAACCGCAGTTAAATGTAAATGATAAGATGGATTACTATCAACGCTATAAATGATCCTACTGGCGTTGCTTAAATCTTAATAAATCAACAGTTTGTTTACGAAGTGGTTGCAGAAATTTTGATTTATTCAATGGAGACAATACAGATAAACTTTTAGGAACAATTAATAAATTATCTGGAAAATATTCTTTTGCAAACTTCACATTCCTCTATTCATATTTAAATGTTAATAGAGGAATGTGTTTAAACATATGACATAGTTTAGATACAACATTCCACTAACATAACATAATTTATATAAAAACGAATTTATCTATATTTATCCTCAAACTATTCTAATCACTAAAAACATACCTTCATAGTATTAAGTAACGGAAACACGAATTCATAAATGATGCCTTAAGTAAAAAATCTGGCACTTGTCAATCCAACTTTAAAAAATATTACACAAATTGCTTAATTATTTAAATATATATTACAGTATTGTCATTAAAAGAATAAAGTACAGTACTTGTCCAGATAAGAGCATAAAAAAGTATTTGGATTATCATATGCTTTTAAAGGTTTATTTTTTGTAAATATTAAATGTATTATTGATTGTACACAATTATATAAAAGCTATATTGTTTGTCAGATAGATCTAAACTTATTGTAGTTACAAAGAACAGGAAAATACAATTAAATACTTAATAGGAACAATTAAAATGGATAATTCGTATGAGATTTAGACTGTAGGAATGAGATGGGAGAATAACTTACAAAGAATTGATTAAAATTTCTAGTTTTTTGGATCATCTCGAGGTCTAACAAAGGATTTAATATAACAGATATAGGCCTGGTAAGGTTAGTAATATAATCCTGGGTTTGTCCCACTGGGTCTTCTAGACTCTTTGTAGCGCTTTTGTAAGAAAATGTTAAGAATTGAAAATTCGTTAAAAAATCTGAAAAAATCCGAACCTTCCTAACATCTCAATCTGACCGACATGCTTTAAACACTTTCTGCAGTTGCGCACTGGTTTTTTACATAAAAATAGGTCAAAGTTATCGAACTGCGTTTAATGAAAATCGCTGGATTAGTGGCAATGAATTTAATTAGTTTGTTTTCACCCTCCTTTCTTCTATAGCATAGTGATAGGACGACGTCCTGCCATTAATTGGTTGTTAAAGTTTATGTTTAAATGCTTTTTAAGCTGCGATTGGTAATTTCTATCTCGACTAACGCTAGTTAAACGAACAAACGTTTTCTCAAGACTGTCCACTCGAGATTTCTCCGAGAAAAGCTACATCCTCTCCAGAATACATCATCGGAGTCAAAATGTAAAGGAATCGCTATATTTTTCGTTTTAAGCTGTACTTTCCGATTTTTATATTGTTTGACTATATTTTAAACTCAATAGGCCTAAGCGTCTTGTCAGAAAAATCCAGCCGTAAATTCTCTCGCAAAACTCAATAGTTTGGGTTAGGCGATAAATAAGTAAATAATCGCTTATAACATAACGCTTATTATAGTCATCGTTGAAATTATTGTTGGAATAATAAGTAAAGCGTCTAATAGACACTATTTCAGGTTGAGAGTACTAAGGATGCACCGATAAGCAAAATGGCCGATTACCGATTAATCGGCCATGCATTATCGGCCGATACCGATTAATCGGCCGATTAGTGTTAATAATTCATTGCATTAATAGTGTGAGATCCTGGAGTTAATTATACAGTTAATTATAATGTGGAAAAAACCCATTTTTTTCCACCTGGTATTTTCATCTTCCTCAGGTCAGGTAAACAAGAGACGATTGAATATCCTCGCAAAATTAACAATCTCTTCCTTTGTTTCTAAAATAAATCTCAACACTTAATTGTTGATGCATGGAAACTTCGACATTGTATATTAAAAAGCTGAAGTGTTTCTGTGTTTAATAGAAACAAAATATATTTCTTTAACCGCTGATATTTGGACAGCAAGTACAAACAATTCTCCTTTTTTAAGTGTAACAGCCCACTGGTTGAATGGTGATTTTCAGCAGCAAAAAGCTGTTTTGTAAATTGTTTCCTTTGAAGGTTCCCACACAGCTACACGAATCAGTGAACAGTTAACAATTGTTCTTGAACAGTATAAGTTGACAAATGATAAGATATTCTTAGTACTAAGACCTTCTGCAGCGAATCTGGTAGCTTGAATTAGGAATTGCAACTTAGAAGCATTATCATGCTTTATATATACACTGCAGCTGACACTAAACGAATGCATATTTTCTGAACAGGATGTGAAAACTATAATCACAGTTGATAGAAATATTGTCACACATGTTAATCATTCTGCTGTAGCTGTAATCAAATTGGAAGATTTGCAAGAAAAGTTAGGTTTGCAGAAACACAAATTAATTCAAGATGTTCCTACTCGCTGGAATTCTACACACTACATGTAAAATTCCAGCGAGTAGGAACATCTAGGATACTTACATGTTGGAACAGCAAAAGGCCCTTGTCACATATGCTACAGATAATAAAATTCCTACGTTGAGCCCACATCAGTGGTCTCTCGTTGAAAAAATTGTTCTACTTGTAAAACCATTCAAAGAAATTACTGTGGAAAGCCAGCAAACGAAAAGCCACTTCATCTTCAATAATTCCCATAATAGAGACTGAAATTATTCTTATCAAAGGCAAAGATCAGTAGTTCCTTTAGTGGCATTAATACCACAACAGAAGAACTAGAAAATCCAATAAAAAAAAAAAGGATTTATAGCATATATAGAAAACAAGTCTTTATGCTTGTTATTTTTATTAGATTCAAAATGAAATTTCAAAAAGAGGATATGGTAAAGGAAATAAAAATATGGGCAATTGATAGCTTAGAAGATGTTGATAATTCAAAATCTCAATAAGAATTAAATTCTGAAGCTTCTACTTCTGGAGGTGATCAAGATGGAGGTGAATTTCTAAGTTTTTCTGATTTATTTGATGAATTAGCTTCTGGTAAACAAAAGAATGAAGAATAGCATGTTTTTAAAAAAAAAAAAAAAAAAACGAAAGAGACGAACAAACGTTTCGATCAAGAATTAGAAACATATTTATATTTACCCTTTAAACAAAGACATAGTGACCTATTTTTGTGGTGGAAAAGTTTAAAAGAACTTTTTCCTAATTTGAGCAAAATAGCTATGAAATATTTAAGTGCCCCAGCATCTTCCATTGAAAGTGAAAAAATTTTCAGCACTGGAGGTAACATTTATGAGCCGGCAAAAAATAGGTTATGCCCTGAAAATGGTGAAATTCTCATGTTTTTGCATTACAATTTAAGGGTTTTACAGTTTGAATATTAAATTTTTATTTGTTTTATATGTTTAAAGTTTAAACTTATAAAACAAATAAAAATTTAATTTCTCTTCTTAACATATTCAATACTCTCTTTTTAATTTAAAGTTTAAACTTTATACAGTATTATACGTTATATTACACTAATAATATGTATCGATGAAAGGAATAATTTGAATTGTAAAATTTTTTTAATATTCAGTTTGTCATGTAATAAATAATAAGTATATAACAGAAATTTATTAGGTTTTATTACTAACGTTGTACGTAACATTCTAACAAAAATACCAAAATGTAAAATTGGCCGATTATCGAAACCGATTAATCGGCTAAGTGGCCGATACGGCCGATTACCGATTACTTACCGATTAATCGGTGCATCCTTAGAGAGTACATTGACGTAAACTGATCTACATTCGGCGAAGTCAACCACCCACAGTTGATAGAGGGAAGATAAACAATACTGTACAGTTGTAATCAAGGCAGTAACTTTTCATCACTTGCAGTTTTTGTTTCAAAGAAAAAAATATATTTCCAACTTATAAACATTGCAAATTAATCGCGACTGTGATTTCTAGTTTTACCTTTTTCCGAAAATTTGTAATTTAAATATTATTAAAAATTTAACCACTGTAAACTAATATGTTTATAGACTAATGAGAAATTAAAAATAGATCAATTTTAATAAATCTAACGGTGTTGATTGACAGCAGTGAGATATAAATATTAACATGGATTACTATCAATAATTATAAATGGTACAATTCAGTCGATTGCCCTATTGGAATCTTTAAAAAAAAAAACAAATAAACCGTGGCGCTTTATAACTATCGGGCCAGGGCAAATTTAAATTAGAGGATCCCACGTGAAGTATTTGGAGAACTGGAGAAGAGGTTAGGAGTGGATGTTTAGTGGACGTCCGTTTATTTCATTAAATTTTATACAATTTATGCATTTTATTATGTTTCAGAATATTTTGTAAGTTTCTTTTCTACTTTAATCTATCATTCGTAAAGTTATCAAAGTTTTTAAGGAAAGGAGTTTTATTGGACGATCTCTCTAAATTATTTCAAAATAATATTTTGAAAGAATTTAGAGGCGACGAATGTACGGAAACATGGTCAAACTGGAACAATGGGGAGGGCCGAGTTACAGTAATAGTTAATAAAAATGAGTGGAAATGGATATTTTGTATGTTTTATATCATAGAAATCGGATTAAAGAATAATTTTCAAAGACTATTTAAAAAATTTTTGTATTTTAAATTTTTTTGAGTGAACCAGTGTCGTTCTAACAAAAAAACAATTCAATATTTTATAACGAGAGAGGTTGATATGATGTATTTTGAGGTTTAATAATTTAGAAGCTGTCATTTTCACGTGATTTTTTGATATGATGATGCTTCAGATTTTAATTAAGTGAACAAATTATTATAATACAATCAAGACTAATGCAGATGAAATATTATTATTTTGAAGGAATTTATCGATTAAACGCAATTTAAAGTATCGGTTTAAGTATTTTTTTTTTATTTATTCTTCTTTAAAATTTAACTTGTGTGATAATGTAACATGATTTTTGTGTTGTTTCAGATAAATACTTATGAAAATTCAAGAAATAACACAAACTGTTTTAATTGTTGGAGTAATTCCGGTTTTAACAGTGAAATAGGTAAGACACAATGCTTTTTACATTATGAAAATATGTTTGTAGTGAGTAAAAGAATAGCATAAATGTAAAAATATCCATATTTATGTAAATGTTAATTCGATAACATTTAATAACCTTTTTAAACATTTTATATACAGTGCATATCAAATTAAATATATTTTATATATTATAAATGCGTTGATAGAGTTAAGGTCATGTGTTGTGTCGGTTGTTTTTGAACGGATGAAAACCTAACAACCGAGGTCCAATATGGATTTGATCAGGTTACAGGTTACACTTACATGTGGGCGCGTATTCCGGAATGTCTTTTGTTCGGGTCAGTTAACGGGTAGGACGTGACCGGTGTGCAGTCCGAACCGTTAAACCAGTGGTTCTCAACGTTTTTTGTTGATGTACCCCATTAGCTCATTAGTTGTTTCTCAAGTACCCCTTATATTTTTGTATGTAAATTTTATAATTACTGCGTTAGATGTATACAGCCCTTATAACTGAGCGTTATAAGAAAACTCTAACTATTACTAAAAGTGAATTACTTATTTTACCTAAATAATAATAAATTTAATCAGGTACATACGTGTATTTATTATTCTGTGATTTTATATAATATACTTATCAAATAAGTCATTTCAATACGTGCATAAATTACATTCCGTAAAAATAAATAATTATAATTAATTAACGACAAAGAAAATTTAAATTATTCTACAATAATTTCTGACAAAATCTAATGGGATATTTGTTGCAATAAATCTTTCAGCAATTTTTTCAAAATTTGGTTCCAACATTGTTAAATAGACATTATAATTGTGTACTGAACTTGAAAGTAATGGCTGCGAATTTATAATGTGCAGAACAATACACGAATGTTTTAATTTTTGTAACAAATGTAACGTCTAAATTTGCTAAATATAGTAATGCACGCATTGCATGGTTGAGGTACGATCCAAGCTTCGGTATTCCTAATACCAGTAGTTTAGTAAAAACATGAAAAGCCCCAATTTTATCGAGCAATAATTATAGAATAAAAAAAATTTATTTCTATTTTAAAATTAATGCACTAATGGCACAAATAGACAGGCAAATCATGTGGATAAACAAGTTGTTTAGACTGTTAAAAGGGAAATCGGTGTTCACACTGGGATATTTTAAAGCAAGTATTTGTTGTTACTTGTTTCTTGTGTTAATAATTTACAGCAAATTGATTAACATAAGCAATTTTATAATGAAAGTTAGATGTACCCCTTCGATTTACGCTCGTACCCCTAGGGATACATGTACCCCCAGTTGAGAACCACTGCGTTAAACCAATTGTTTGTTAGATATTAAACAGCGATTTTTTTACGATTAGAGATCTTTACACTGTAAGATCCTAACACCATCATTTCAATTTATTAGCATGGTAGATCAGAGAATATCCCAATTTAAATGTTATACAAAATGAAATGTAATAGTAATATGATATAATACAATTTGTTTTTAATTAAAAATTTAGTTTATTTTATTACCACGTAGTCATTTTGTCGTTTAATTCTGAAAGTAAAACATCAATTTTTCTCTTTTTAACTTATAATTTCCAATACGTTATAAATAAATTATTCCTGCCAAATTTCAAAATTTATAATTGATGTAGTTGTGAAATATAATGGGAATTATTCGCAAATTTTTCAATTTTAAAAAATATATGTTTGAAATTCAAAGAACTATTATAAATCGCTCTGTTGAAAGCAATTTTTTCTGTTTAGGCAGGTTTCGCTTTAGATAGGTTTTATGTATAATGTTTTCCTAAGTCTTACCTTTAGAAGTATGGGTTAGTTGGTGAATAGTACATTTATAAGCTATCTACCAGAACCTATTCCGTTATTATTTCTTTACCGATTACTGGTTAGACGCTTTATTCAACATTTTAAAGTATTTGTATGAAAGAAAAAAAAATCGTACGCTGATCTTAAGATTTTCGAGGCTACTGTAAACATAAACATGTGTAAAAAATGCTTCAAGTGAGAAACAGAAATACTCAATTTATACACCGATTGCGCGTAAACAGCACGGGCAGCAACCATAGCTTCCGAATAACCCAATACAGTAAAACCTGGTGTAAACCGAATATTTTTCCGGTTTCAGAAGGTTTACTTAACACGGAAAATGGCAGCATTCCGAAAAATTCTTTCTGTTTTAGCAGGTTTACGTTTTGAACAGGTTTTACTGTATACGTGGCACTAATTTTCGGTTCATACAGTAATGGCACGTGTTCAACATCTGACCTTGATTTATCCCAACGAAAAAGTGATAGCGTGTTGTGTCAGTAAGTTAATTTGTTATTTAATCTGAAAAATAAACCTCATAATAATATGAAAAATAATAGTCATGTGCCAATATGTAATTGCGCGATATAATTATCCAATATTAATTACATCGAGTGATGGGAGAGACTCCGCGCCAAATATATAACCTACTGAATACTGTTGAATGACTAGACAGGAATCACAGACAGTGCCGTAACTAGGCAGGTGCAACAGGTGCACCTGAACAGCGCCAACTTGGAAATGGTAATCCAAAATGCATGTATTTGTTTTATTATTTTCCCAAACTTAATTAATTAAGAGGCCTAAATGCAAATTCTTGCACACGGCACAGGAATGGCTACTTACGGCACTGATCACAGATACCGATATTCGGAAGTCAATTTATTCGTCCACCAAGCGTGTGTATTAAGTCTAAATATCGCATTCGAAAGATACTTGTATTCTTAGTTACTATGCAACATTAAAAGAATTTCTATAAAGTGGCCTAAATATAAGCAATCGAAAAGTGCAAAAATCGCCAAAAATGCTGTATTATTTTCTACCGGCAATGCAAATCCTCTTACAAACAAAATAATAAACACTACCGGTTCTACTAAGCTCAAATTCACGCTTATCCTTTCTCGTTATCCGTGAGGTGCTAGCGAAACTTCCGGATCTAAAGGTCAATTCAAAGTTTGGGGAATTCTCATATAGTTATTTCATTCTTTGCATAATATCATTCTTTTTCACAAGACTTGCATGCATTATTGTTTTTTACACATCGCTTTTTACACATTGCTTGTTTACTTAATAACGAAAAGAAGTTTTTAATCACATTTATTATAATTTCTGTCACACAGCACACCAATAGGCAGTGACAAACAGTTTGATTTCGGATTGTAATTACAAATAAATGTAGTGAAACATGTAATTCAATACTGTTATGTTAATTATTGAAAATATGAATCAGTTTGTTTTAAACTAGCTGCAAGGACCCGCTTCGCTGGACAAAAAGTAACGATAGTGAAGATTAAGATAATTACATTATAGCCAATCTTACCCGTTTTCACAGAATACGAGAATTAGGTCCCCCGTTTCCAGACTAATTAGAGAATTTTATACATGAGTCTAAAAATATGTTCGATTTGCCGCAAAAACGCAAAATACCGCCTGTAAATCTTGCATGCCGCTTTATACTAACACTTTGTTACTCAACACTTCTATTGTTGACACTTCCATAGTTAGAGCCTGTACACACTAGGCGTTTTTCAACGCGCGCTTTTAAACGCGCGTTTTAAAGAACCAAGAGTTCTATGTAGGCGTACACACTCAAACGCGCGCTTTTGGCCAAGCGCGCGTTAAACGCGCGTTTTGCGGGCGTTAGCCGAGCGCTTTGAGATATATGTGCTGAAATGGAGAACGATCATTTCGATACTGATCTATTTATTGATGAAATCTAAAAGAGACCAACCATCGTAAGATGATTTTATAGATATTTTAAAAGAATTAAAAAACTTGAATTTATTTTGTCTTTGTTTTGGATACAACGTCGCAANAAATGACATAATGCTTAACTTTGAAGGTAGTTTAGCGTCTACACTTGTTTATAAGTTTTATAAACAAGTGTAGACACTAACAAGAAAAAAATCTTAATTAAGAGCAATTACACGTGATTATCTTCTGTCTCTTCATTCCTCGACGTTTCTTTATTAAAATTTAGCATCGATGCTCTTTATATACAAGATATCCTGCCAAATTTCGTTTCTTAATATTCAATCTATTCTGAGATATTAATTCTACATAATATTTTGAATGTATCTACTTTTGTATCTATAAATTTATATTTCATATATGTGTAGTTGGTGTTTAGTGTATTATATTTTTAAAATCAATGATATATGAGCTGTATGAGGTTAAAATGTATTCGGGACTTTTAAGTCCTGTCATGCCAAAGCAGTAGTAGAACTCGACTCGAGATATGCATTTTCGATCAAGTCCTTTGGAGATTCACGACGATTGAGAGATTGATTTTCACAAAATAAGAAACCTAAAGTTATCTCTCATGGAAAAAATCCAGCAACGAGTTGCGTAACATTTCCGGCAAAAAACTTCAAAATTGTGTGTGGCACCATCTGTTAGGAAATTTTATTCATAAACCATTTCATATTATTAGTTGTTATAAAATGGAAAAAAGCTTAATTATCAGATTTAAGATAAATTGTATTTTTAAAAATTTTAATATGTAATAATAAGTAAAATCTTTATATTTTTAAACATTTGTTTGGGTTGAGGAAGTCTTAAAACGGAAATTTCCAATAGCTGACGGTTAAATTTGACAAGATTTTTATACTTTCGGTTGTTACACGCATTACAAGGCACGAAAGTAAGAGAAGTTCAAAAAAGAAAACACAATCAACGAGAAGATATCTATTGTGACATCCTCACAATGCCGGGCTGCAATTTTTGATTATATTATTCTTTTATTTAATTTAAAATATATGCCCTTCACCTGAAATTAGTTGTGGCTTTTCTTGTACGTTATACTTTTTCTGTTTATAAGAGTCGTGACGTTTTCGTATTTAACTTCTTTCAGAGGAAACTTTCTGAATTGAAATAACCTCACTTTCGATTTGCATCGGAAGTTCTTGTATACAAGAATTTCCGACTTAGTGCCTTTAAGCACATGTTGTTTCGGGTTTTAGCTATCTAACTCTGTTGTCGAGATTAAGAAAATAATGTCAAACAGTAGTACAGACTAAGGAAAATGGGTATTTATAAGTCTTTTGAAATTGCACCCCGATTCTTAATAAACTATAATTTACATATTCATATAGTATCAAATTCCTTTAATTCGGCAAGAGGTACCGATAAACTGTATAAGTATATCTGCTGAAAACCTGAATTTACGTTTGGAATTCAAAATTTTCCTCTGAAAGGTGTTAAATAGATGATAAAACTACTGTAAAAAAAGTAGAAAGTAGGCCATATTTTTTAAAAAATATTTAGTAAGCTTATTTTTATGCTCTACTTTAAATAATTATTTATGTGTTTTTCTATGAAGATGAATCTGTCTAATAATATTACGTAATATATTATTATTTCAGATAAATATTAAAAGAGAACCAATTTCTACTAACACAAACGCATCCACTATTTGGAGTCATTCTGGTTATAAAATCGAAAGAGGTAAGAGGCTTAATGCTTTTAATACTATGAAAGTTTTTTGTAGTGATAAGAATAATTCGTAATACTGTACATAAATTCATATAAATGGGAATGATAACATTTGAAAAACGTTGCGAATACGTCGTCTATAATGGATAAGGAATAAAATAGAATTTAGTATTATCAGTTATGTACAGTACATTTAATTTAGTTGAGAGATTTAAAATTCTTAGTTCAATTGATCAGAATTTACTACAGAGAAAAGTCCAATTTATATGATTTAGATTTCAATGAAATGAGCAATTATTTATTATGACATCGTCACAATGTTGGTATTCAATTTTAATCATATTTTTAATGTATATAATTTAAAATATATGCTTTTCATCTCAAATTAGTAGTGGCTTGCCTCTGTGCATTATACTTTTCATATAACAATGCAGTTGTGCCGGTCTTTAATTAACTATTTTCAGGACAAAAGTTTATAATTGAAATAATATGAGTTTCGATCTTTTCCAAACGTTTGTACACAGTTAATCGGGGTCTCCTGTTCCTACTCTCTCCATATTACCTAGTCTTGTCTATCATTTTCGTCCGTTCTCGAGATTAAGAAAGGACTGACACATAGAAAGAAGACAGTGAGAATTTATAGGTCTTTAATTTTTTCAGATTACAGTTCAATTATATGAATAAATTCGAACTTTTTAAAAATAAATGTCGAAGAAGTCTGTTTGTATTTATTTTATTGTTTTTATGAATATATGTTTATGATATTCTGAAAATAGTGGGTTCTCCATTAATGGGTGCTCAGACTCGGATGTATTGTTACTTCTCACAGGTTCTAAGTTTTTAAAGTACTAATTTTATGTATCTATAAATAAAACTCACCTGTACTTTCAAAATTCAGCTTTTTATTACATATACATTTATGTATTCTATTTGAAACGAAGTGTGAGGGAGTGATACGGATATGTAACACACTGACTGTACAGTGCATCGTACATATGTGTAAATTTACAGACGAAGTTATCAACGTCGACAAATAGAATTTTGTAATTCTATTTGTCAAATAGAATTTTGTAATTATATTTGTCGACGTATTTTATATTGTCGTGCTAATGGATGGTCAGAACGTCTAAAATCGGAAAACATTGGAATATTGAACTTTAATTAACATAAATTTATTGTAATATGTTAGAACTATGAGAATAGAATCTTATGAAATATAATATGTTACAACTACGAGAATCTTACAATCATGTAAAATGATTGTAAGATTCTAATTGAATATTTTTATATCCTTGATTATTTAACACTTTAACTAAGTTTTACTTTCTCGGCTCTTATATATAACAGAAGGGAAGTCTGTCAGAAAATAATTGTTACGAACATTTTTACATTTTTAAACTTAAGACAACTTAAAACGACGAGAAATTAAAAAATTCTAGGATTTTTTGTATGCATAAATGTCAGCGTGTGTGAAGGGGGACGATGATTTTCTTCAACCTTTTTAAAGTTAAATAATTATTGTGCTTGTTGTCGAAAATTTCTTAAATTTAGAAGGAAGGTTTCTGTATCAATGGGATTGATGCTTTTAAGTTTTTGTAATTAAAGGTCGAGGGGCTTATAGAGATAATGCGGGTCGTATCTTCAGTAAGGTCAGATATAANTCATATTTTTAATGTATTTAATTTAAAATATGTGCTTTTTACTTCAAATTAGTAGTAGCTTGTTCCTGTACATCATACTTTTCCTGTTAGTAATAGAGTCATGACGTTTACGTATCTAACTTCTTTTAGAGTAACCTTTGTGAATTGAAATAACGTGACTTTTGATTTGCATCGGAAATTCTTGTATAGTTAATCGGGATCTCGTGCCTCTAAGCACATCTGGGGCTTTCAGCTATCTAACTGTTGTTGAGATTAAGAAAGGACTGTGAAACAGTCATACAGACTGGGAAAAGTGGGAATTTATCAAATTGCAGCCTGATTCTTAATAAACTATTCTTTACATATTCAAACAATATCAGATTCATTTAATTGGGCAAGAGGTACCAATAAACTGTATACCTATAACCTATGTGCTGAAAAGCTGAATACACGTTTGGAATTCAAAATTTTCCTCTGAAAGGTGTTAAATAGATGATAGGGACTACTATAAAAAGAAAAGTAGAAACTAGGCTATATTTTTTTAAAAATATTTAGTAAGCGTATTTTTATGCTCTACTTTAAATAATTGTTCATATGTTTTTCTATAAATATGAATCTGTGTAATAATATTACGTAGTATTTTATTATTTCAGATAAATATTAAAAGAGAACCAATTTCTACTAACACAAACGCATCCACTATTTGGAGTCATTCTGGTTATAAAATCGAAAGAGGTAAGAGGCTTAATGCTTTTAATACTATGAAAGTTTTTTGTAGTGATAAGAATAATTCGTAATACTGTACATAAATTCATATAAATGGGAATGATAACATTTGAAAAACGTTGCGAATACGTCGTCTATAATGGATAAGGAATAAAATAGAATTTAGTATTATCAGTTATGTACAGTACATTTAATTTAGTTGAGAGATTTAAAATTCTTAGTTCAATTGATCAGAATTTACTACAGAGAAAAGTCCAATTTATATGATTTAGATTTCAATGAAATGAGCAATTATTTATTATGACATCGTCACAATGTTGGTATTCAATTTTAATCATATTTTTAATGTATATAATTTAAAATATATGCTTTTCATCTCAAATTAGTAGTGGCTTGCCTCTGTGCATTATACTTTTCATATAACAATGCAGTTGTGCCGGTCTTTAATTAACTATTTTCAGGACAAAAGTTTATAATTGAAATAATATGAGTTTCGATCTTTTCCAAACGTTTGTACACAGTTAATCGGGGTCTCCTGTTCCTACTCTCTCCATATTACCTAGTCTTGTCTATCATTTTCGTCCGTTCTCGAGATTAAGAAAGGACTGACACATAGAAAGAAGACAGTGAGAATTTATAGGTCTTTAATTTTTTCAGATTACAGTTCAATTATATGAATAAATTCGAACTTTTTAAAAATAAATGTCGAAGAAGTCTGTTTGTATTTATTTTATTGTTTTTATGAATATATGTTTATGATATTCTGAAAATAGTGGGTTCTCCATTAATGGGTGCTCAGACTCGGATGTATTGTTACTTCTCACAGGTTCTAAGTTTTTAAAGTACTAATTTTATGTATCTATAAATAAAACTCACCTGTACTTTCAAAATTCAGCTTTTTATTACATATACATTTATGTATTCTATTTGAAACGAAGTGTGAGGGAGTGATACGGATATGTAACACACTGACTGTACAGTGCATCGTACATATGTGTAAATTTACAGACGAAGTTATCAACGTCGACAAATAGAATTTTGTAATTCTATTTGTCAAATAGAATTTTGTAATTATATTTGTCGACGTATTTTATATTGTCGTGCTAATGGATGGTCAGAACGTCTAAAATCGGAAAACATTGGAATATTGAACTTTAATTAACATAAATTTATTGTAATATGTTACAACTATGAGAATAGAATCTTATGAAATATAATATGTTACAACTACGAGAATCTTACAATCATGTAAAATGATTGTAAGATTCTAATTGAATATTTTTATATCCTTGATTATTTAACACTTTAACTAAGTTTTACTTTCTCGGCTCTTATATATAACAGAAGGGAAGTCTGTCAGAAAATAATTGTTACGAACATTTTTACATTTTTAAACTTAAGACAACTTAAAACGACGAGAAATTAAAAAATTCTAGGATTTTTTGTATGCATAAATGTCAGCGTGTGTGAAGGGGGACGATGATTTTCTTCAACCTTTTTAAAGTTAAATAATTATTGTGCTTGTTGTCGAAAATTTCTTAAATTTAGAAGGAAGGTTTCTGTATCAATGGGATTGATGCATTTAAGTTTTTGTAATTAAAGGTCGAGGGGCTGAAAAGATAATGCGGGTCGTGTGTATCTTCAGTAGGGTCAGAGATAATAACGAGTCTATTCATTTTCTAATATGCGATTTTTATAAAACACATCTTTATTTCAAAATTAAGTATTTTTTAATTTTATAATTGTTAAAAATATAAACATATTTTAAACAAAATATCATAAGAGATGGCGCCACACGTAATTTTAAATGTTTCCGGAAAAGTTAAGCACTCGTTGCTGGTCTATTTAATAACGAAAACAAGTTTATAATCGTACTGATTATAATTTGTATATCACATCACAGCAATTCGCCGTGACTCAAAGCCACTTTTCGGCTTGTAATCAGAAATAAATGATGTAGTGAACGACTTAAGTTAATATTGTTATATTAATTATTGAAAATACGATCAGTTTTATTTTATATTTCAAGTTTTTCTTATTATCCTTTAACAAAAAAGATTGTAAATTCCACTACAGATATTAAGAAAGAAGAAATAAAAGAGGATTGTGATGTAAAACATGGTATAAAATCAGAATGTAAAGTTGTCTTGAAAAAATTGAAGATTGAAGTAAAGACTGAAGATCGTAAAGAAGTTGTTCATCTCCCAGATGATGATGTAAACGTATTGGTAAGTAATAGAAATTTCGAAATATTTTACAGTGAAACTTTAATATTAACTTAGGTTTCTGAATGGTTGAAAACGTAGCTCAATATCAGTAATGAATATTATGCTTCGATTGTAGGTGTATTCTGTATTAAATAAAAAAATGTGTATTCTATAAGAAAAAATCTAGTATCGAATTGTGGAAGTTTTCTGGCTGTTAAGAGATTTTATTTAAAAAATAACATCTACATTATTAATAAATAAATAAAATTGTCATTGACGCCATGTGTTATAAACACTTTCTATAATTTTAATTATTAAAGAAAGAAGAAATGCGTGATGTTAATGGTAGAAATGCATTTCACAAACTATTTTAACAACAAATACAATTTTAAGGAAATCTGATATCACTGGAGATTTTACACGTGACCATCTTCTATTTCTTTACCCCTGGATGTTTTATTGCCAAAATTTAATAGCATTAATGTCCCTTATAGACAATGAACACTTACTAAATTTAGTTTCTTAATGTTCAATTAATTCTGAAATTTTAGGCTAACTAGATGACAAATACATGTCTACGCACAGATATTTACTTCATTGTTTGCCATATTTTTTGAATTTATATGATCTCAAAATCTGAAGATTTGCGAAAATTGACTATATTTGAATACTTCACTTTGTACAAAACATTCCTAAAAGTAAGAAGCGAATTTAAACGTAAGTCTATATATATAAATTATACTGTTTCAAAGTTTCTCAATTTGTAGTTTGAGTACTGTACTTCTGCTTTTTAGTGCACGATAAGTTAGAGAATAAACAATGAGTTTTTATTTCAGACTCATTGGTCAGGTCCACATTGGATGCGGCCAGATGTTGAGAAAGGTTGCCCGACATACAGGCGGATCTAAGATTTACGAAACCCTAGGCACAATTTACTTTGAGGCGAATTGCAACGATGATAGCACAAAATACCAGATTTATTTATTTTTCTAATACTGTGAAATACTGCAATTACATAAACAGAGATTACAACAAATTAATAAACACTGCAATTTCTAATTTTATGTAGTTTAAGTAGCAGTTGATTACAAATAAATAATAGAGAGGTTGCGATTGAAGTTTTCATTGTTAAAACATAAACGTCGAACGTCGAGCGTCGTTATCTTGTAATTTTACAAGTTTTAAAATGTCGTTTGGAACGTCAAACATGACAGGTAGGAGTTCGGCTTAAATGTTTGCTTGTTCTCTGTTTTGGGTTGAATTTACGACGTATTTTATTAAAATAATGATTGTTTAAGCATTTATGAATAACATTGCAAAAAAAACAGACTATTTTAATGCAGAAATGTTTTAATTATTAAATATTTTTGTAAGTAATGTAAAGTGCGTATACAATTTTTATATATTTCAGTGCGATAAGGATGGCGTGAAAACAGGCAAAACGCATTGCACTTTTTCTACTGTTAAATCGTACGGTAGAAGACAGGACGCTAATTAAAGTAAAAAATAATTATTGAATATCTTTTTAATATTTTAAGATAATCTAATTCGTTAATTTCGTTCGTTGGTGACCTTAAATGTTTCTGCCATTTTTCGGCAATATCGCATGAATCAGTTTGCTTTGTCAACGTTGGCGCAACTTATTTTATTTGAAGTTGAAACGTCAAACGTGTTCTTTTACTTGCCGTACAAGTTTAAAGTTTATACTTTGGCTGCAACCTCTCTAATATTATAAAATGAGCAAAACAGTTTTACAACGAATTGTGAAGTTCAATGGGTGTAAAAATCTTTCGTTACAGAACTAGTCTCCTGGCTTTCACAGTGCTAAATTACAAATAACATAAATTACTAGTACAGTGAGCCTACTTCATTAGTACAGTAATATCTTTTCTCAATGGACATGATGGAAAGTGAAAAATCTCTCTTGTTATTTTGTTAATTTTTCTAAAAGACTAAATAATTTCTACAAAGTTTTCAAAACAATGAATTTTAATACAATTTTCTAATATGTTGCTTATATATGAAATCACAAAATATGGATTTGTAATTTACAAGATTTTCGTATTACTTTTTCGGTTGTTATATATCACAAAAAGAAAGTAGTGACGATCGGTCAAAATGACTCCACAAGATTTTTACATTTCTAAATGTAGAATTCCTTTAAACCACAAAAAAATATCTTGGGTTTTATCTGTATGTATAAATGTTAGTGTGTGGGAGGCACGATTTTGTTCACGCTGTTTAAAAGTTAATAACTCCTGTTCTTTTGTCGAAAATTTCTGAAATTTTGCAGGAAAGATTGATTATTAGGGAAATTAAGGCTATGGAATTTTGCTGGTTAAAAATTAACAAATTGGGGATATACACACGACTTTCATTATCTGCAGTAAGGTCGTACTTAATGATAATTTTACACATTACTCGCATTTAACATTTTTATATAAAACTTATCCCTACTTTCAAAATTCATTTATTTGCCTTCCTATAATAGTTAAAAATATATATTATTTTAAAAACGTTTTATTACAGACAGTGCCACCAAACTTTGGAAACGTTGCTGGGTAAAGTTGAGCAAACTTTTTCCCAGCAACGTTTCCAAATTTATACTGTTACTGATTTATAGGGGAAACCGGAGCAAGTTTGTCAAGCGCTTTTTTTTTTAAACAAATTAAATGGAGACTTTGGTTATAGGTTAGGCAGTTGAGTTTTATTGGTGACTTGTTGAGTGTAGTGTTTTTATTGTTCTCCAACAAGCGTAGTTGAATTATCAAGCAAATTTTCATTTTCGTTCAATTCCATATAATATTTTTTTTCCATTTATATTGAATTGGCAGGTTTTGTTATAATTCCATGATAACGAAAGTTACTTTTCCTGTTAGAAGGATGTAACTTCAACTTATTCACGTGGCCAGATCGTGGCTTGGCATTCTGTTCTCAGGGTTGTACTTAATGTTTCG